>NW_027496855.1:0-148373 GCF_021521415.1 Bidens hawaiensis | reverse complement strand
GTCTAGTGCAGTCACTCATAGAACCTAATGATAATTAAAACAACTTTGTACATGTCAAACTTATAATACTTAACATTCTTAAAATGTTAACATGAAACTAAATCCCTTTTTAATAACAATACCTTCCCACCTCACCAATGAATAAATGATAGAATCTAGCACCACTTCTGCAAATGTTTATGAGAAACAAACCTTTGGATTATCATCATCAACAAATATTAATTATTAATTAATCAAATAATTTGAAAATATTAAAAATTTTATAAAATATTGAGAGGTATCCGCAAGCATGTGTTAGCATTTACAAATTTTTTCCTTTAAAAACAATCCACAAAATGCACAATATACCCAACGCACAACTGGCAAGCTCTTGCCCAAATGTGCAATAAATTCCAAGTTTGTTCACGAGTTGAACCCAAGTCAAGCCACGGTGGTTTTGAACTTGGCTCGAAATATAACAAGACTTTGAAATTGAACGAGCCAACGAACCGAGCATGACCTGACCCAAGCATAGTTCAATTTCAACTCGGTTACCAAAATGATACAATTCTGCTAAGGTTGGTCCAAATATAGTTTTTTAACTAGTTTCATTCAAGTTTTATTGAACAAGCCATATACTTTTTGAACAAGCCATCAACAGTTACATCACGACAACGCTAATAACCACTAACAAAAACCAAACTTATAATCTGAAAACCCGTTGGCAACAACAATTGTCAAAACAAAAAACACAAGTAAAAAGTATCAGACATCTAAGGAAGGAAAAGCAGCATAAACTCTCAAGCCTGGCGAAGGTGAAAGTTCTTAGTCGGCCACTGCGAATGTCTCTGAGAAACAAGCCTTTGGATTATCATCATCAACAAATATTAATTATTAATTAATCCAATAATTTAAAAAATATTAGAAAATTTACAATAATTTGAGAGATATCTGCAAGCATGTGTTAGCATTTACAAAATTTTTACCTTTAAAAACAATCCACAAACTACACAATACACCGGCGCACAACTTGCAAGCTCTAGCCCGAATGTGCAACTACAAAACAAATATGAGGAAAGAAGGCACACACCGTCAACAAATACCAAGGTTGTTCACGAGTTGAACCCAAGTCAAGCAAAGGTGGTTTTGAGCTTTGCTCGAAATATAACAAGACTTTGAAGGTGAACGAGCCAACGAGCCAAGCAATGACCTGACCCAAGCATAGTTCAATTTCAACCCAGTTACCAAAATAATACAATTCTGCTAAGGTTGATCCAAATATAGTTTTTAACTAGTTTCATTCAAGCTTTTATTGAACAAAACAAGCTACCAATAGTTACATCACGACAACGCCAATAACCACGAACAAAAACCAAACTTATAATCAGAAAACCCGTTGGCAACAACAATTGTCAAAACAAAAAACACAAGTAAAATGTATCAGACATTCAAGGAAGGAAAAGCAGCATAAACTCTCAATCCTGGCGAAGGCGGAAAGTTCTTAGTCGGCCACTGCGAATGTCTCTGAGAAACAGCTTTGGATTATCATCATCAACAAATATTAATTATTAATTAATCCAATAATTTGAAAATATTAGAAAATTTACAATAATTTGAGAGATATCTGCAAGCATGTGTTAACATTTACAAAATTTTTACCTTTAAAAACAATCCACAAAATACGCAATACACCCAAAGCACAACTGGCAAGCTCTTGTCCGAATGTGCAACTACAAAACAAATGTGAGGAAAGAAGGCACACACCGTCAACAAATACCAAGGTTGTTCACGAGTTGAACCAAGTCAAGCCAAGGTGGTTTTGAGCTTGGCTCGAAATATAACAAGACTTTGAAGGTGAACGAGCCAACGAGCCAAGCAAATGACCTGACCCAAGCATAGTTTCAATTTCAACCCAGTTATCAAAATGATACAATTCTGCTAAGGTTGTTCCAAATATAATTTTTAACTAGTTTCATTCGAGCTTTTATTGAACAAAACAAGCCATCAACAATTACATCATAACAACGCCAAAAACCACCAACAAAAACCAAACTAATAATCAGAAAACCCGTTGGCAACAACGATTGTCAAAACGAAAAAACATAAAAATGTATCAGGCATCCAAGAAAGGAAAAACAGCATAAACTCTCAATCCTGACGAAGACGAAAGTTCTTAGTCGGCCACTGCGAATGTCTCTGAGAAACAAGCCTTTTGGATTATCATCATCATTAATTAAATAATTGATCCAATAATTTGAAAATATTAGAAAATTTACAAAATATTGAAGAGATATCCACAAGAATGTGTTAGAATTTACAATTTTTTCTCTTTAAAAAGCAATCCACAAATAGCACAATACACCCAACACACAACCAGCAAGCTCTTGCCCAAAAGTGCAACTACAAAACAAATGTAAGAAAAGATGTCACGTGCCGTTTTTTTAATAAGTTTCATTCGAGCTTTTGATGAAAAAGCCACATATTTGAACATTCCATCAACAGTTGCATAACAAGAACGTCAATAACACTAACATAAACCAAAGTTATAATCAGAAAACCTGTTGGCAATAGCATCGGCACTGTTTCATCACAGTCGTGTAACGAAAAATAAATAGGATTTGCAGAGACCGTAAAAGCAAGGAAAAAGACACAAGTGATACGAAAAAGTTCGAAACAAGACTTGAAATTTTTATGCGGACCAGATGACTGAAGAATAGAAAAGTTTGTTTGGAGTTGATTGTTGCGTACCCTATTTTATTCTTGCACTATGTTTTATTATTCAAAAGTGACAAACATTTACTGCATTGGCTTACGAACTTATAGGTTTTTATTTAAATTAACAATATTTTTTAATTAAAACAAGAACAAAACAATAAATAAAACAATGGCATTTGAAAAGTTTCCAATGGTAGATTGATGTAGCAGCGGCAGCACGCTCAATGGAGAGCTTGAGCATTTTAAGCACATCTTATAAAATTACATGATACAAACTGTTATTTTTTTATTTGGAGGTAAGAAAACTGTTATCATAAATATATAAAAGATTATTTAATTAAGCAGAAGAAAAAAATAAATATTTTTAGTGTAAAGAGATGCGGCTGTGAAGGCTGTTATTTAATACTTAAACCACCACCACAAAATATATTGCCCATTCCCAGTAAAGGAGAAACACAAAATTTGATAGATCATCAATTGCTTGCGGTTAAAAAATATTCAAAAGATGTGCTAGATTCTAATGTTTAATTCCAAGAGGCAAAATAGCATGCTTTCAAAAACGGTTTACTACATTTCAAATCGTCTGAAGAATGTAAAGTTACAAAGCTCTCATAAAATACCGAAAAGGTTATTCACATCTTCATTAGTATCCATGAGTGACTGCACCAAGCAGGAACACGTGATACATCATCTCCATTGCCACTGACTCCACCTAACTAATGGATTAAATAACCCAGCAGGTACAGGCCACTGGAATTAAAGTGAATGAACATTAGTGTAATTGCCTGTTACAGACACGCGTTGCTCCTAATGAAAATAAAAACAAGTTTGTGCATGTCAATCAATAAAACTCAAAATTCTTAACTTGTTAAGCTTTTTTTAACAATAATACCTTCCCACCTCACAAATGAATAGACGGTAGAATCTAGCACCACTTCTAAAAACGTCCTAACTACCATACTTAAAACTATTTATAACTGTATGATGTAACGATAAAGTGTAATATAAATCAATTAAACGATTCATTTGAAAAATATAGACTGCAAAACAGCAATTGTCAAAACAAAAAAACATAGGTAAAATGTTTTTCAGACATCCAAGGAAGGAAAAGGCAGCATAAACTCTCAAGCCTAGCGAAGGCGAAAGTTCTTAGTCGGCCACTGCGAATGTCTCTGAGAAACAAGCCTTTGGATTATCATCATCAACGTTAAAAAACAATATTTAAATAATCAAACATAAGAACAAAAAAAGCAAGCCTCAGACATCCAAGGAAGGTTAAACAGCAGAATCTCTCAAGCCCGGCGAAAGGCGAAAGATCTTAGGCGGCCACTGCGAATGTTTCTGAGAAACAAGCCTTTACTGTTATCATCACCGGCCAACAACAAAAACATTTGCTCTCAGACAAAGGCCAGGGTTTTCCACATCAGAAGCTTGATGGGTTAATGATCTTGAACTGGATTTTAGCAAAAAGTTAAGAATCCACTTTGCGATGGAGTCAGGACTTTTAGGCTAAATCCAATTAAGTTCATAACCCATTGGCTTCTTCTCTTCAGTGTGGTTAAAGCAAAATCAATCTTCATTGAGCAAAAGTTGAAAACATTAAAGCAATTAAATGAAACCAAAGGAAAGATTAAAACGATGAAGAAAATGAGATCCGAATATGTGGGTTTGGTTGGTTGATGAATAAACGTAGGCAAGAGGGTGATGATATAAAGGAGATGTTCTGCTAGGGTTTTAGTAGGATGTAAAGCGTAAACGCCAGCCCATTAAGCCCAATCGGCTATTTGGGCAAGGGTTTCTCTTTGGAAATCAAACATCTTTTCTTGAGCCTGATATTCGTTTGGAATTTAAATGAGTCTAAGTTCGGATAAAGCACGTGTACGTAGTATCTTAATAGAGCCAAAGCTTGGCTGGTAATATAAAAATAACACATAGAAATCTAAAAGAGGTAAAACTTAATAACACGCAAGGCTCGTTAACACTCTAGAGCCTAAACAAGCTTCTCATACAAGGCTAAGCTCAGGCTTGATAACTAAGCAAGCTTTATTTGAGACTCAGACTAGGCTCGAGCTTAAAAAATCTAAACTTGTTTTGAGGTTCTTATCGATTCGAGCTCGAATAGCTTGTGAGCGGCTAAGCTCGTTTGCACCCCGTTTTTTTTTTAAACGGCGATTTTCTTGTAACTCTTCAAATTAGAGAGTCTCATTGCCCCACTCTGGCCAGACTATGTTGTCTTAACCGGGCTCACACTAATTTTCAGAGTTTGGCTTAGGTGTTCTCCTGAGAAACCATACCGCCGGCTGACAGTTGACAGTTGTTGTGTCATCACAAGAGCAACAGTTTTTGCATAACACGGTGAGACGAAAACCTAGGTGGGCTCGGGGTTCAAACATACAACCTTTGCACAAGGTCTAGCTCAAATCCTTCCAAAGTGACGTAAGTGAGAATTGAACTTGAGTTTCATTGGAAAACCTAACTCTTCTATCACTAGGCCACAATTGAAGGATCATTTGCACCCCATTTGATAATTATAAACTTTTTTTTATCAAATAAAAGTATTTGCCAAGCAATGCATCGGGGATTTTCTACTTATGGCATCATCTTTTTACTATGGTTAGATTTTTTTACAAACAATTAACAACTGTTATAATTTTTAGAAAAATACAATAATATAAAAACATAATAAAATTACGTTCTCATTATAAATGAAAAAAAAAAAGCATTACAAATATCTATTATTTACATGTTTCCATTTTGAACACGATTTGTTATGTCTTTGATCAAAACATTGACAGGAAAGTCTTTTCCAATACAACAAATGCATAAACTTTTCAAATAATCACCATCCATTCGATTACGAGGATTTATATTAAATGCTTCATTGAAGCAAAAACATCTTTCAGCATTTGTCATTAAATCGGTACAACTAATTTCTTAACTTCGATAAAAGATAGAACAACGAATATATAATGTGTTTCATTGAAGCAAAATCATCTTTAAGCATTTGCCATCGAATCGATACAACTATCTTGTAAGCTTCACTAAACGATAGAACAACGAATATATAGTATGTTTCTCTGTTATAATTTCAAAGTTCAATGGGGCCATGTGACCTGATTCCTAATACGTGGGTCCACCTCTGATTTGTACCGAGGCTCCTCTATTGGCAGTTCTGAACAGTATTTGACCACCTCCCACATATGTAGAACCACTTACATGGGAAGGGGTGCTAAAGCTACGTATTGGTTTGGTTATTGGTTAATCGGTATCAGTTTAACCAAACCACTGGTTTATTGAGTGGTTTTGTTGGTTTGGTTTAGCTAATAGTTTTGTCACACACCAACTCATAGTTTTGTCACACACCAACTCCAAAAACATATATTTTTGTCAATCATTTATGGTCAGTCAAGCAATCGGTTAATTGTCTAGTTCGGTTGAGCTAAATAATTAAGTTACAAAAAAAGGAAAGTGAGATTTTTTTTAGTTACAAACAAAATAATCTTTGTTAATTTCACTATTTGTGGATAGCAAATGGAATGCATCGGGATTAATCTTGATAAAGGTTTAAAGTTTAAAGAGTTTTAGTTTGAGTCGGTTTAGTTTATTAATTAGGAATAAGATTGGTTATTTTTATTTATTTATTTGGTTTCCTAGTTTGAGTCTAATTAGGTTTCTTGGTGAGCAAGTTAAGGTTTTAGTATAAATAGATGGTTTAGGGTTATTGTATTTTTGTGTGGTTTTCATTCTTAATAATATTGAAAGATTCATGAGGAGTTCTTACAAAATATCGATGTTGTTTGTGTTGCTCGATATTCGTTGAAAAAAGAGAAAACGTTAATCTGTGTGATTCGTTGAAAGGAGAAGCAGCGTAAATCTATGCGATTCGCTGTGATTGTATCTGTGTGAGCGATCAAAGAGGACGATCTGTGTGGCGTTAAGAAGATTTGAAGAAAAGAATGGCTAATAATCCAAACAATGCGGGGAATGGCCCGGTTCAAGAAAACAACACCACCTCGTTTCAAGTACCAAGGTTGACAACAACGAACTACAACACTTGGACAATTCTAATGGAGTCAGTTTTGGATGCACAAGGGTTGTGGGAGACAATTAAGCCAGTAACCGATGGAGCCATTGATGAAAAAAAGAACAAGATTGCAAGGGCGATTATCTATCAAGCTTTACCAGAGGATATACTCCTTCAAGTTGCTAGGAACCGAAGTGCGAAAGACATATGGGAAGCTTTACGTGTAAGGTTTCTTGGTGCTGACAGGGTCCAAAGGGCACGTTTAGCGAGTTTAAGAAGAGAATTTGAGCAACTACGAATGAAGGAGACAAATACGATTGAAGAGTTTGCTGGAAAGTTAGGCGGATTTGTTTCAAGATTTACTAGTCTTGGTTCAACTCTCAAAGATGAAGTGTTAGTGCGAAAGCTTTTAGATTCAGTGCTAAAGAAGTATCTTCAGATTGTTGCTTCTATTGAGCAATATTCAGATCTGGACACCATGTCATTCGAAGAAGCAATAGGCAGGTTGAAGGCCTATGAGGAACGAATCAGAGAGTAAGATGAGACGGGTGATAGCAGACAAAGTAAGTTGTTGCTTACTAAAACTGATGAACAGGAAAGTTCAAATAAAGAAGAGGATGCTTGTGAATGTTGTGGACGAGGGAAAAGCAACCATGGACGTGGCCGAGGTAGAGGACGTGGTGTTGGACGAGAAATAGGTGGTCCGTTCCAACCAAATGAAAATCAGAAGGAGAAAGGTATGGGTCTAGGTAAAGCTCATATCAGATGCTATAATTGTCTTGAATATGGTCATTTTGCATATGAGTGTCCCGGACCAAAATCGAAAGAAGAAGCTACTAATTTGGTTCGTGAAGATTTAGATCCAACACTATTTTGAAGAGTAACGAGTCCATATCAAGATTAAGGTGGTGAATGAAGGATTAATCTTGATAAAGGTTTAAAGTTTAAAGAGTTTTAGTTTGAGTCGGTTTAGTTTATTAATTAGGAATAAGATTGGTTATTTTTGTTTATTTATTTGGTTTCCTAGTTTGAGTCTAATTAGGTTTCTTGGTGAGCAAGTTAAGGTTTTAGTATAAATAGATGGTTTAGGGTTATTGTATTTTTGTGTGGTTTTCATTCTTAATAATATTGAAAGAGTCGTGAGCAGTTCTTACAAAATATCGGTGTTGTTCGTGTTGCTCGATCCAATTAATTCCAACATCGGTTACTCCCATAGACGTTAATATTTCCCTTATCGTCTTCATATGCACTATTGTAGACACAAGTGCCTAGGTATTACTATTAAGCGTTCGAATTTGGTTTTCAAATATCCATTCGAGTGTAGATTTCAAATGTAATCTATGAATTTCTGTTAAATATATATGATTTTAAAAAGAGTAAAGTGCCATTTTCGTCCTTATGGTTTGGCAAATAATGCGAATTTAGTCCAAAAAGTTTATTTTTTACATATGGACCCTCCACATTTCTCAATTATTGCCAATTACATCCAAATCACTAACCTTGTTAAATTTAATCATTAAGTCAGGGATAGACATGTCTTTTCACTATTTCTTTTTTATATGAGTAAAGTGCCAAAATCGTCCTGAGGTTTGATCATATTTGCGAATTTCGTCCAAAAATATTTTTTTCGCAAGTAGACCCTCAATTTTTCCCAACCGTTGCCAATTTCGTTCAAATTGTTAACTCGGTCTAAATTCAACGTCAACTTATGGGTGTTGCTGTCCTTTTACATGTTTGTTTACATTATTGTAGATATGTGTTTGTTTGATGACATATATAACATTTCACGATTCCTATGTTTGAATCCAATATATTACCCGTTTGTTTATTCTTCTTTACTTTTAGTCATATAAGGGGGGTTTAGCTCAGCGTAATAATAATAACAATGTAAACAAATATGTAACAGGACAGTAACACCCCTGAGTTAACGTTAAATTTAGACCGAGTTAACAAATTGGAGGAAATTGGCAACGGTTGGGAAACATCAAGGGTCAATTGCGAAAAAAATATTTTTGGACGAAATTAGCAAATGTAACCAAATTTCATGGACGATTTTGGCACTGTACTCATGTAATAAAGAAAGAGTGAAAGTACATGTCTACCCCTGAGTTAACGATTCAATTTAACGGAGTTAGTGATTTGGATGTAATTTGCAAGAATTGGGAAACGTGGAGGGTCCATATGCAAAAAAAAAACTTTTTGGACCAAATTCGCATTATTTGCCAAACCACAAGGACGAAAATGACACTTTACTCTTTTAAAAATATGGTTTATGAATCCACTTTACGGGGGCTTATTCAACTAGTACTTTTCCCGTCCGGTGGACGGTAACATCAATGCGGAAATGTGACGGATACATTAATCCAGTAACAATAATGAGCATATATACAAATATGGATGAAATACTGAGGTCATAAGGAACAGTAACCAACTCTAGTTTTATGCCAATCCGGTAACCGGAAAGTTTAATGCCATAATAACATAACTTTCTTTACATTCAAAATTAAAATATAAAATAATATATATTTAAGATAAAAGTACAACTCCTTTGAGTAAAAAATAAACAATTTTATTGAAAGTAACATAAAGCAATAAAAAGCATTCATGTAATTTTCTATGAACATTTAATATGAATCTAACATTTCAAGTCTAAGATCAAATTCATTAGACTCATTTCAATATTTTCAAAAGATATTTTAAATATTATGTTTAACTTTCCATCTTGATGAATTCTACTTTCATGAGCAAAAGTATGAACGTCTTATCCGCACATGCAATTGGGTGTATTCTTCTAGCTAAAACACATGCAACATTTAAAGTAAATAAGAACTTTAATGTTAAATATCATTAATTATATAAAATGAAATAACTTTGAATCACCAGCTTCTTTACCCTCCACAAAGAGAGCTAGAAACATCTTTTTCTTAGGCCTCTTAGATGAATAAGAAATTAAAAATTGATTCATGACTTTACACCCATAAACAACAAATCAAATATAATGCTCTAAATTGTGAATGTTTGGACGTTTGGTTACAAATTTCTCTTTTTTTTTATCCACTCCATATCAACATGCTCTTCTAAAACTATCATGTTCAATATTTTGGTGCTTTGTTAACATATAACAGAAAAAGTAACCAAATAATTTCACTTATAAAATATCTCACTCTTCTTAAAATATACTCTTTCAATGATAATTTTTTTTAACTTATAAAGCATTTTTCATGCCTATAATCATTTAAGCGAGAATGAGCAAACAAAACTTGATAATCATACACGCTTGAGAACTAATTAACTAAAGCCATTTTACTTAACATTCTTGCCCACACAGAATGCTGACATGTCTCTGGACGGACAAGATGCCTATAACACAAAAACAAAACCATTGATAAATTTAAGTTGTTAATGACCTTTTGTGAATCAAATGTACAAACAAAAAAGTACACCGACAAAAACAGAATAAAAGTAATGTAAACTGATGGTATTTAGTGAAAAAGAATTATTTTAGAATATGATTTGTGAAGATGCTAACCCGAACGTGCCCATTACTCGTGTGGTGACATGGCTTTTTCCAGGTCCTAATAACTTAGCAAGTCTAGAATAAAGATACGTGCCTTCCATTTCTATCTAGGAGAATATCCCTTGATTAACATTACGGTGGATAACTTTTGGTTCCAATCCTTCATGCAAATCTGCCAAGCAAATGCAATCAAACCATATGCAAATAACAAATGAGACACTTTGTTGGTAAAGTTTATATTATAAAACAATTCTTGATAGGGCAATCATTGAAAAACCATATGGACTTTCTTTGAACTTGAATACAAGTCCCTTGATATTATTCTTCATGGTCAAAACCTAACTTTTTTAAAAAGTAACAAAAGAGATTTAATCATTCAAAAATAAAGTCGGGAGACTTACAAATGATTTCAGATAAAAAATCAAAGGGTTCAACAATTGCCCTTGAAAGAGAAATGAAAATGAATATTACAAGCATACCCTTTTACATTCGTGGTAGCAATCCTCATTCGAATGTCCCATGTTAAAAGGCTGATATGTCCGACATCTCCATGCAACCGTTGTCCCAAATTTCCGTTGTCAATCAACTCATACACAAGCAATCTGGATTAGAATGGATGTCTGCACATTATATACCAATTAGTGAGTGTTCTTTCTACATGTTATTTGTTTGGCTGTTGAATGATCGATCAAGCATTACTTTTCCTTAAATACTCAAAGATTTGATGCTGTATAAATGCCAAGGATAAGGACAAAGAAAGAAGATAACTGGTAAAATTTGAGCAGATAAAAACATTTTTTACCCGATAATAAATAAAAATTTGACCCTTGTGGAGGGTTAAAATTGGCCCGACAAGAAAAATCTTTTTTTACCCGTTATTGAAACAAAAAGTTGACCCATAATCCGGTTAAATTTGACCCGATAACAAAAACTTTTTTTTACCCATTAATGAACATAAAAGTTGACCGTTACTTGTTAAATTTGATCAGTTAGTTAAACCTTTTTTATCCGTTAATTTAATATAAAAGTTGACCCGTAGTTTGACCCATTAATAAAAACCATTCTTTTACCCGTTGATGAAACAAAAGTTGACTCGTTACCGGTTTAAACTTGACTCGTTAGAAAAAACTTTATTTACGCGTTAATGAAACAAAATATTGACCCATTAACGGGTTAAATTTGACTTTTAAAGTAAGAACCTTTTTTCACTTGTTAATCAAACAAAAAATTGATCCCATTACCTAGCTTAATTCAATCCGGTTAGTCAATTAAACCAAAATAACCAATAAAAACTTAAAAAAAAATTGGGGCTTTCCTTATAAAACTCTGAAAGATATTAGCCTCCTAAAGCAAAAAAAGTCAAATCAAGCAAAAGTCAAAGTTTTTATTGGAGTTTACCAATTCAATGGTATTTGAAACAAAATTTAGATATGTAAATAAAGATTTTATTCTGTTAAAATAATAACAAAACTACTAACCATTATTGCAAATCTTCGAACACAAACACAACTTGGCAGTCGGCACCACTAGCACTGCCTCTGTTGGCACGACCATCGCTGCTGCCCTCCACTAACGCAATTGGCAGCATCACCTCCACCTGCTGCCTAGAAGCCACCACCAGTGTACACATAACTTTATTGCTCCATACAGTCGAGTGTAAAGAAAATATATTAAATCAATATTAAAATGTTCATAAAAATATTATACCAAAATATTTAATAACATCAAATTGAAATTAGTTTCAGCAACTGTTAGCTTATTTTTGACCAGCTCAAATAGTATTTTTCTAAACCGACCCAATTTGACCGGACCAAATTGAGATATATTTAAAACAGGCCGTTTTGACAGGCCAAGTTTATGTTTTATTTATTTTGACGGGGCCAAATTAAACGTTCTTTTTTGAGGTTACCCAGTCAAATCGATGATTATTTTTTAAACGATCCACATTGACCCAAACTCGTTTTCACATGAATCTGTTTAGACCTGAATAAACTTTCACCTGGACTTATGTTGGGCCGTCACCCATCCCGAACCGACCCACCCGTTTTGCAAGCCTTACTTTGGACAGATGCAATGTATCTTGTCATTCTGATAATCCACCGAAACTAAATATACACATGTGGATTACACCATGATTTTTATACCTTAAGTTCATAAAATATGCATGTACCTGGGTGCAATCTTTGCTGCTTCAGCTTAACTACTTAGGTGCTGTTTGTTTTTGCAGACATAAACTGTCTGCAAGCTGATTTCATCTGTTTTCATGTCTGCAACTGAAGATGTGGTCTGAAGATCTGCAAGCTGAAAATATAAGACTGTTTGTTTTTATAAGCTGATACTGTCTGCATAACTGTCAAACTTATCTCACAAGATAGAAGTCATTTATTCAAGTTACATAGAAAATATAATAATAAAATTGTGGCGGCGGACGGTGGGTAGTGGCGATGGATGGTGGTGGTGGACAGTGGGTGGTGGTAATGGACGGTTTTGGTGGGTGGTGGACGGTGGTAGTTGACGGTGATGGCGTCCGACAGTGGGTGGTGGTGGTGATGAACGGTTGTGGTGGGTGGTGGACGGTGGTGATTGGTGGTGGCTGTGATGGATGGTGGTGGTGGTGGTGGTGGCGGACGATGGGTAGTGGTGGTGGATGCTGGTAGTGGCGGCGGACGGTGGGTAGTGGCGGTGGATGGTGGTGGACGGTGGTAGTGGGGGATGGTGGTGGTGGCGTACGGTGGGTGGTGGTGGCGGACGGTGGTGGGAGGAGTGGATGAGAGGGTGGCTTCAAAGGGATAAGAGTATGATTTTTTTGCGAAGATGTTTTAAGCAAGATTTCTTTGCTTTTCTTTTAAGATGAAAGAAGATAACTTAAGATCTGTTTTAAGAAAAAAAACAAACAGTCTTCAAGGGTAATGTCTGCGCGCGTGCAGACATTAGCTCCCTTGAAGATGTTTGAAGAAAAAACAAACACCCCCTTACACTAATTACCACATTTGGCAACTATTAATACAAGAAAAATTTAGGAACAATCCTTTTAAATTATAAATTTTTAAAGCTTAAGTTAGAATATACCACTATTCTAAAGATGCCACGGAGCTTGCAATCTTTGTTGCTTCAACCTCACTCGCACCATTATGGACCTGCAAAATTGGCTTATACTAATACAAAACATATCTCAACATAATAAGAATGACATGCTTCAAACATTTGATATATTGAAACATTGAAACCCATAATCTATCAACTTATACCCTTGAATAATGTTTAGTATAAGAACACAATTATAAAATCAAGAACCAATAGCCTGTGCAATACTTCTACCAGAAATATCCTTGCCAGGTGGCATTTCCCCATTCACCAAAGGTTGGGACCATGGTTTATGCTTTCTCTTATACTGCCCAATGAGTCAATACTCCTTTAAGGGTTTCCAGTGCCAGGGTAATCTGTTTATCTTATTAGTTCATACATACATAAACACACACACGTACCAAAAAGAACACAGGAAAATATGCATACCTTATCATCCTCAGGTTTCTCAGCAATACTAAGATCCATAGAATACATATCTGTAGAAAAGCACTGTGGTGTGTCCAAATGCACAGGCATGTTACTAACTACAGTGAACCATGAGGGAAAGCTGGCTTGGAAAATAACTATAGGGTGTTATAGATATAACAACGATTGCATAATAAGGTACATATTTCTATACATACCATCTCAAAACAGTTTTTTCTTTTCAAATGTAACTTGAAAGAACACAATTTAAATTGTTAAGGTTAATGCATATTTATTACCAATACTAAGTAATAAGTAACATGCCCATAGTTCTCAGTTAGAAGCTTACGACTATAATTATCTGTAAAAACTTCACATGACCAACATCATCCTATCAAAAACACGTTCAAACCACCGCAAATATAGAAATCCATCAATACTGAAAGTAGGTTCTATGTACACATACAGAAACATACATACATGAAAGTGATGTCAAAATAAAAAAAAGAGATTATTTTAATGATTTAGAAAAATACTGACTGACACAAGAGAGTAGATTCTTCCATGGAAGCCCTTGCTGCCAGCCTCTTTGAAACACCTTCAGAGGAAGTGGGAGAGATTGAAGGGAACCGTCTGGAACCGTCATACTTCAGAGGAAGATGAGGAGCAACATGTGAGTAAAAAGTAACTTTAATATTGGTTATTATCGGACAGTAAGATTTAAACTCCACTATATATTTATCATCGAAGGGCTGAGAATCAATCTTAGATTTTTATTTAAACATCAGTTTTGAATCACACCTCCATGCTAACCTATTAGTATAATAAGCTTGTTTGTTTTATTTCATATATGAAGTTGGGAACTTTGTAATAAACTCTAGAAGGTTGCAACTCTAGTCTCTTTTCAGACTCTAATTTAACGAGAGAATGAAAGGAATTAAAAGAAAGCCAAGAAAAAAAAAATTGAAAGAAAATTGATGTTTATTTTCTTTATTTTAAATTGGAGAGATTGAAAGAACTTATTCTTAACACAAAATCTTTTACTTTTCATGTCCTTCGATCTCGATGACCCAGTAGCTAGCTAGATCTTTCCCTTTCATCTTCTTATTTCACTTCTCTCTTTTCTTTCATTTTTAAACTCCAAAACACAACATTCAATTGTTTGCATAACCGCCCATGTTGGAATCAATTCCCGTCCTCAAGTCAATGAGGTGGGTTGGACCGACCCATCGAGCCTATGATGAATTGGTGTCTTATTTATCAAGTTGAGCACGTGACTTGGTTTACATGAAATAAATTACTTGGTGAATAAGTCGAGCCAATGACTTGGACAACAAGGAATTTATTTATTAATTATTATTTAGATTTGTTTTTACCAATAAGTATTTGAATATGATTATGGTTTTTGTATTCTAGTCTAGTTGGGTTTTCAAATCTAAATTAGTATATATACCCGAGCTTGTGGGTTATATCATAAAGAGTTTATGTATTGTAAATCTAAATATCATTTGTGTTTTCAATTCTGGTTACCAAACTTCAATTGGTATTAAGCTCGGTTTAAAGAAAAACACGAGTTCATTATTTTCTGTCAAGATCAACGGTAAGTTAAGTTCCGGCAGCGGCGAGTTTACGAATCGGTGGGTTCTACATGGATCGGTTTGGTTTTGTCACAGTAGGATTCGTGTTTTACGAGAGGTATTCGTGACCGAAAGATTACAACGGTTCTTTCCTGTCCGACGGAAGTGATAGGAAGAACAACAGAGATCTGTTGGGTTGTAAAGGTTAATCCAACGATCGGAATACAACGCCAAAGCCTAGATTTCCAGTGACCTACCTGCACAAAATCAACGTTAGTGATTTTTGTCTGTTGGCGGAAAGCAAAGAAGTAATAGGGTGTTGATTTTGCTTGGGTGTGAAAGTATAAAGAAGTCATGAAAGTCAAAGGGTGGTTTTTTTGAAGAAAAAACTTGGTCTCAAAGATAATAAGGTTTTTCATTAGGTTCGTGGACATAGCTTTTTACAGAAAAAGCAAAACACAAGTTTTGTTTTTGCTTTCAAGTCACAAGTTGGTTTGTTTGACGGCTATATTGTTATTGGCATATATTTAGTTTTCCAGATCGATTTAAGATTCCGGCAAACCTATTGTCGCAGACGAACCATGACAAGCCAGTCGAGTAATCAGACCACTACTTCTCTACAATGTCCGATGCTAACCAAAACGAGTTACACCATGTGGGCTGTCCGGATCAAAGCGGTGTTCCGGTACCGCGGAATATAGGATGTTATTGAGCCGGGAAGTACGGACAAGAAGAAGAATGGTGTCGCCATTTCTCTTTTCTTTCAATCCATAATGGAAGATCAAATCATGCAAGTTGCCCAATACGAGATGGCTAAAGAGATTTGGAATGCCATTAAAGTCTGGTATGTTAGAGAGGAGAGGGTTGTAGAAGCACGTCTACATACCCTAATAACCGAATTAGAAGGAACGAAGATGAAAGATACCGAGTCTATAGACGACTTTTCCGGGAGACTATCCGGTGTAGCCTCAAAGTTTGCCTCGCTCAGTTCTCCACTCGATGAGCAAAGGCTAGTAAGAAAGTTTTTTGCAAGCATGCCTAAGCGTTTTATAAATGGTGTTGCCTCATTAGAACAGGTTATTGACTTGAAAACCATAAAGTATGAAGAAGTGATAGGTCGATTAAAAGCCTACGAGGACCGTGTGAAAAGTGTTGATTACAAACCCAAGAATAATGGGATGTTAATGTTCAATAGGGCTAAAACTAGGAAGTTTAAAGGGAAGAGCAAAGGAGAATCTGAGCAATCCCATGATGACTCAAAAGGTGACCAAAACAAAGAAAGTAATTCATGGAAGAAAAGGGATTATTCAGGGGTTCAATGTTTTCGTGTGACGAGATGGTCACTTCGCCTCGGTATGCCCGGAAAGAAGAGGAAAACGGGCCGAAGCAAACTTAACTGAAGTAAACGAACCAGCAACAAATAAGGAAGTTTTGAAGAAAATTAGCATCAATGATCAAGTTATTTTGAATGAAGAAAACGTGCATCCGAAGCGGTACGAGTCGGAACCGATGGAGAATGGTTTTTGGTACCTCGATAACGGGGCGAGCAATCATATGACGGGTATGAAATCTAATTTTTCTGAATTAGATGAAACCTTTGTTGGGCAGGTGCGCTTCGGTGATAGTTCATGGGTCATCATTAAGGGAAAAGGCTTCATTACAATTACTTGTGATGATGATGTTGAGAGAGTTATTTCAAACGTTTATTTTATCTCAGACTTAACGAGCAATATTTTAAGTTTGGGATAAGCGACGGAGCATGGGTGCAAGGTGATCATGGAGGAAACTTTTAGTTTTGGACAAATCGAGAAAGGTGATTATGAAGTCGATTAGATAAAGAAATCGGTTGTACAAGGTTAGGATTCGGGTTGAAACACCGATGTGTTTGTTATCAGTTACTTCGGTTAAAAAGTTTGATGACCGAAGTACCCCTGTGGTTAATCTCCATACCGAACCCCGAAAAAAGGAATACCGAAAGTATGACCCGTTTCAGAACCAAATATATGTTTCTCGAGATGTGATCTTTTATGAGAAAAGAGGGTGAACCGGGTTGATAAAAATCCCGAAAACCGAGTTAATTTGCTTAAGAGAAGCCCAAGTGGGGCTACACAGTGCTCATTAGCAGTTGAAACAGTTGGGCACGCGGCCCAATCTACTGATAACATAGCTGTTGGAAATCTGCAGCCCAATTCAAAAATTCAGCAGATTCGTTTCGAGCGAGGAAGAGAAAACATTTTTGATGATCCAAAATTACTTTTAACTCAAAATGATGAGCCGACGAGTTATGTCGAGACATCCGGAGGAGTAAAAGAATGGGAGAATCGAGACAAAAGAGACATGCTCGGAGTGAGATCCGCCTATTTCGAGTCGGAAATTAGGGGGATGATTGTTGGAATCAATTCTCGTCCTCAAGTCAATTAGGCGGGTTGGACCGACCCATCGAGCCTATGATGAATTGGTGTCTTGTTTATCAAGTTGAGCACGTAACTTGGTTTACATAGAATAAATTACTTGGTGAACAAGTCGAGCCAATAACTTGGACAACAAGGAATTTATTTATTAATTATTATTTAGATTTGTTTTTACCAATTAGTATTTGAATATGATTATGGTTTTTGTATTATAGTCTAGTTGGGTTTTCAAATCTAAATTAGTATATATACCCTAGCTTGTGGGTTATATCATAAAGAGTTTATGTATTGTAATTTTCAAACTAATGAGAATTACGAGATCGAGCTTATGATCTAAATATCGTTTGTATTTTCGGTTCTGGTTACCAAACTTCAGCCCAGACCTCAATGTGTCAGTTAGAAGTCGATTCGGGAAATGAAATCCAGAAAGTTGAATCACTCTAATCTCCCAATTATATATATAACAATTATAAACTTTCTTATGTTTTTAAGGTTGTACAATGTGCATCTAACTTTGTAACTTTCTTCTATGTAATGTGTTTCCTGTTGAGTCATTCTGATAAAGCATAACACCAACCACGTGTTTCTCATCGCCTCTTTCACAAAATCCTTTCCTCCTACGCAATCAACGGTCCTCACCCCAGTTTCACAGCCTCCCACCACCACCTGTGTTGTCCATTGTTGTTCGTCTCTCCAATCCACTAGCCTATGGAGAGAGAGAGAGAGAGAGAGAGAGAGAGAGAGAGAGAGCAAGTGTTTCTTACTAACTGTTGTTGCTGCGACAGTGGTTTCATCGGACGAATAACCGTTACCGGCTTAGGCTTAGGCTTTCTCAATCGGTAGCATGCTCAGTTTTAAGGCTTCAGTTGAGGTAAGTTGTTGCTGCGATTTTTCATTGTTATCTATGTAGTCTTTTTTGTTCGATTCAGTTTTCATGTTTATCAATCAATTTCGCCGAGTAGTTGGTTCCATTAGGGGTTTATGTAATGTAACTGAAAATTGTTGTTATTTAATCATGATTAATTTTCTTAAAACTTTGCAATATTAGATTCCAGGTACGATTATGGAAATGGGTCATTTGGATCGATTCTTTTAGTTCTGCTTACAAGGTGTTTGATGAAATGCTTATAGCTAACTTTTACATAAAATTTGGAGATGGGTCGGTGTAGTATCAGGTTTGTAGCAACTAAGAGGTATATTCAATTGACTCTACTGGATTGTGCATCCTTAGCCACGTTGAATTGGTTATCAACTAAAAAATTATAAACAACTTTACTGAGCATGTTCAATGCTTGGCGGGTCAAACCTGACATGAAACCACACCCAAAGACCATGTATGTGAGTGTGTGTGTGTGTATATATATATACAGGTGAAGTATAAAATAAAAACCCATTTGAGTTATGAAAACCTGTGAAAACCCTATGTAACATCGTTCTTTTTGTTACACACGTAATATGTGTTGTTACATTTAATACAAAACATCGAAAAATCAAAAAAATATTTTTTTGCTATTTTTTAACATTTTTTTACTAATTTTTATATATGTTTTCAGGAGAGAGAAAATGTTATATATGTGTTTACATTTTTATTAACTTTAATTGTGCACCACAAGATTTAAACTTTAATTAAAAACATGTGGTTGAGAATGGGTTTCTAGAGTTTTCACAACTTAAGTGGGTTTTTATTTTAACCTAACCCTATATATATATATAATATAATATATATATGGAGAGGATCAAGAGAAAACTCATCTTTAGTGAGAAAACTTAAAAACTCCTAAAGAATTATTTTTAATTAAATATAAAAAAATATTTTCAAATTTTCGTTTTTGGTCCATTATTCTTATATTTTGGTCCCCTTCACTCGAAAAAAATAAAAAAAAATAAAAAAAAGTAAAAACAAAACCCCTGTAATGCACATATGTATTACCGTGCGAAACTGTTGTATTACACATGTGTATTACTATGTATTTTTAAGTTCAATAGTGTTTAGTTGTATATATTCAATATTTGTGTATTGTATATGTGTAGTAGTGTTGTATTATGAAAAAAAAATAATAATAAAATAAAAGTCGATGTAGTGCACATGTGCGTTAATGTTGTATACACATATGTACTAATGTGTAATCGATATGCGTATTAGTCTTATATTGCATATATACAATAGTGTGTATCAAATATGTGCAATAGTGTTGTATACTATGCAATACAAACACTTTTGCATACATGCAATGCACACCATTACACATGTGCACTACACCGACGATGTTACCGACAAGGTTTTTTTTTTGGAACCAATAACAAAATATAAGAATAATGGAAAAAACAGAAACTTCAAAAAAAAAAGTTAAAAATAGTTTTTAGGTGTTTTTAAGAGTTTTAAGTTTTCTCTTTAAGATGAGTTTTCACTGGATCCCACCCCTATATATATATAGGGTAAGGTTAAAATGAAAACCCACTTGAGTTGTGAAAACCCGCGAAAACCCTATGTAACATCGTTTGTTTTTTTTTGGTTACATGTAATATATGTTGTAACATTTAATACAAAACATCGAAACATTAAAAAAAAATGTTTTGCTATTTTTTAACATTTTTTTACTAATTTTTATATATGTTTTCAGGAGAGAGAAAAAGTTATATTTATATTTACATTTTTTATTCACTTTAATTGTGGACCACAAGATTTAAACATTAATTAAAAACATGTGGTTGTGAATGAGTTTCTAGAGTTTTTACAATTCAAGTGGGTTTTCATTTTATAATTAGCCTATATATATATAGTCTGAACACAATCTGAACCTAAAAAACATGTAACACACCTAACCTGAACCTGAACTGGACACGCATATTTACTGCTTGACCACGGCCTGTTTGATCCTTTTTTTTTTTTTGGTTTTACACATAAATATACTTCAACAGCATCATAACAGCTTACATGCTAATTTAAATTCTAACATATTTAAAAGGATCACTAACTAAATATATAATATCGGGTTGCGAACATTTTTCTAAAAATGTAAATGTAATAAACCAACAATTTACTTGCAACCATAATTAATCAAAAAATGGTATCTTCTTTGTGGTTCTGTAACATGTTTTCGACATTATTGGTGTTGCACGATTATGGTAGAAGACGGTAGCTGGCTTTATCATATAAGGTATGTGTTATGTGGTTTCAGTTACTACCTGTGCACGTTGTCAACATGCTATCGTTATTTTGTTTAGTGTAGTGTTCACTATGCTTTTGCTTGCTTCGTTTAGTACGCATTGGTGTTTTCAAATTTTTGTTGTCAGTTGTGGTTTCATTTGTTCATAATAATGTCAGTTTTCTACCTATGTATATTGATATGTTACTGTTTTCTTATTAGTGAAGTGTCTACTTTTCTTTAGCTTGCTTCATTAAGTACAAATTGGTTTTATAAACTTTTGTTGTGAGTTTTCATCTTCGTTTTGCTTTGTTTAAAATAAGACCTATATCCGGCGATGTCAAAGACATCATTCTTATTCTGTTGAGACGCCACAATGCAAGAGACGATACTCCATGGTCAACATATATAGGCAAGATGACAATAGAATTATGAACAGTTAATGAACGGCGTTCAGCCACGTTAGATGACTCACATATTATGTTACAGTTTGACATAAACGATTGTCCAGATGATGTATGACAGTTAGATACCACAATTGATAAACGTACTTTGACCTCGCATTTAGGACAGTATGACCATTATTAGTGAATGTTACTGCATGTGTGATACAGAATAATGTAAGAGTAATGTATAAAGTGTGTGTTATGTGTTCACATGTCAGGTTGTCAGGAGCATTCATACTGACTTTTGCATCTAATCCGCGAACTATGTATGATGTTTGTAACCAGATTCACAAACCAGGTGTAATTCGCATCGCAGGTAATCGTCTTCTCCAATTATTTGATTGTCCTTTTTTTACTGATCCTACTTATAATTTGAAGTAAAAGTTGTATCATATTAGTTCATCCATTTTCTTGATAATTTAGTAAACAAGCAATGTGGAAATTGAGATGCAAATCCCACACACCTCAGT
This sequence comes from Bidens hawaiensis, assembly GCF_021521415.1. Classification (NCBI taxonomy): domain Eukaryota; kingdom Viridiplantae; phylum Streptophyta; class Magnoliopsida; order Asterales; family Asteraceae; genus Bidens; species Bidens hawaiensis. The sequence continues at coordinate 126,596 of NW_027496855.1, read as the reverse complement.
TGTTTTGCAAAATGTTAGATTAGGCTTTCACCAAAAGGAATCAAATCAATTTCTCAGACTATGATACAGTAGGAAGGGCTTTCTGTCGATGCAGCACGTGGGAAGATAATTTGGTAATCACATCTCCAACAATCATGCAAGGTAATGTTAACTTTTAAAACAAAAACAGTTGGTTTGGAGTTTGTTTGCTAAAAATATGTTGACATGGTCAAAATTTTAATTACCGGTCATGACAAAGAAGATGATTGTGTAGTTGTGGTGCTAACCGTTAATTTTGTCGTCTCCTGCATGTGAGCTTCCTTAGTTATCACTTTAAGATTTTGCTAAAGACAATTTAGTGGTGATCAAAAAGACTAGAAATGGAAACATATTTATTTTGGTTTCTATAATTTGAATGTGCAACACCATTAAGTTAATTCTTCTTGTTATGAACGGGATAATGGCAAGATTCGGTTACAGTTCACACACACCCCGCAACGCGGGGGGTAAAAATACTAGTTGCCTCTAATCTAAAAGGTTGAGGAAAGCAATTGCTTCCACATATAGTTAGTTAATTAACTAAATAATCCATGTGAAACCATAGCAATCACCTTATCCTTAACTAGAGTTGATGAAGCTGCCACAAGAATCACAAACAAAAGAATCAATAACTCATCTTCGTCTTCATTGCAATAAAAAAGAATGATACTACTTAATCAAATCTCATTCAATCTGAGACCCTCAACAACAATTACATAAACAATTCGCATTCTAAGTCGGTTTGTACAACAACACCCTCCCGGTCCACTCTCCAAAACCCGCCAAAATTGGGAGGACGAAAATCTGCCTCCACATGGACCTGACCCGCCACATTTCCTAACCCGGCCCACTCACGACAGCAACACTGCCAATAGAACCTTCATCAAAAGACCACCACCAACATAGCCTCCGCGCACCCTCCAACTAGACGAGCTTGTAGAGTTAAAATCCGCAATTGACCCGTTCAAAAATGTTCCATTCATCCCATCACTACACATATACACAAAACAAAAATGTTAATATTTTCAAACACCAAAATGTTAATATTCAAATGCACCAAAACAATGACTCAATCACAGTTTCTTACCTTCCTATAAACTGACAAGATCCATGGCCTGCAATTAAACCTTAATTTAGTAAACTCAAAAGTCAAAACCAAAGTATATAAACATAAAACAAGATTAACCTCAACCACTTACTCGGATCGTTCGTGGTTAACATAGCAACACCATTGAAATCACAAGTCCCTTCAGCTTTACCCATCATATGATAATAACTATCAAATGCAAACGACGCGTGTGCAGCCACATTATCTGGCTCATAACACGGTTGACCCTGCAACAAAGCCGAACAGTTGACCTTCCCGGCCCCACACGCCCAATCCAAAGCGGCCTGCAACATTTTAGAATCTGCCCCTTCTTTTGCAGTACAATGAGTCTGGTTCGTCGTGTCATTAGAAAATGTCCGACCTGCGTTAGTCAACTGTAAAGTATAAATCGGCTTCCCGTTAGCATCAAACAACCCCCAATTCTTCTCTGACACGGGCTCGGGTTTCGTGTCCTCGTTGTAGAGCTCGTAAATGTAAGTACTAACCGGGATCCCGGGGTGTTTCGGAGTCCCGGTTTGCATTGTCTAAAGTGGCATCGGGTTCGTTGGGGTCGCCTTTTGATGGCCAGCCTGACTCGGTTACAAGAACCGGGACATTGGTCACGTTTAACGAAGCCATCGCAAAATAAGCAGCATCCACCATTGCATCAAACACATTTGTGTAATGTAAACAATGTGTTTGCATCCACAGCTTCTTTATTTGACGGTAAAGGGTTGAACAGTGCATAATCCAATGGTATAACCCCATTAGATTTAATGTAATCGTAATACGGGTAAACGTTAAGCATAAACGACGAGCCAGTCGACTGCAGGAATTTAAGAACCGGAACCAAAACTGGGTTCAACGAGTGGTTAAAAAAAGCTTGTGATGGCCGGAACGAGTCGAGAATAACAGTGGACGCGATAGGGGTCGAGACTTTGATCTGACGGTCGAGGTTCGACGACACGAGGGCCCCATGGATGAACTTAAGGGCGTTGACCAGGACCGGGGCTGCATTCGGGAGCGAGTTGAAGACCTCGGAACCGACACAAATGGTGGTAATGTTGGTTGCAGGGTAATGTGCAACAATGTTTTGTGACACCCAGTGGGCTGCGGTCGAGTTTGACTGACCGATGCCAAGGAGTTGTTCGTTGGGAATGGTTACGGCTACTTTGATGCCAGTGCCCGCGAGTGCGAACAGCATGCCGCGGTCTGCATCGTATAGTCTTATGTGACGGATTTGTTGGGATTTAAGGAGTTCTACTACTTGTGTTGGATGTGGCATGTCTGAAAGATCAGTTCCAATGTTTACCCCTATGAATGCAACTGCAAGAAAATTTTAGTTAATTACTGGTTAATAATAAGGCCAAAAGTTTTAGACACGTGATTTCTAGAATTATATTATAGATATTATTAAAAGTTTTAGCTATGGACATGAACCAAAATTATGTACCTCACATGGCAATGTTGATAATAAGACGATCAAGAGTAGATCTACAATATTCGTGACAAAAGATATTCACATTCGGATCTATATTAAACCCAGCCTTAAGAAATGTTTATTCCATTCTTTTAGAATAAAAAAAAAACATTGATAAAGAACCGATTTTAATTAAAAACAGTATAATCCACTTGCTCATTATAAATTAATAATTTAACTCACTGGGTTATTACTATGTGTTTTTACAGCATAACCTTTATGAACACCATTACACATTCACCGAAGAGGTGCGTCAAAGGGGAGGGTGTGGGGTCAACTCAAAACCGATGCATCATACATTTTATTTTATTATTTGTTTTTTCTTGTTTTACTTTTTAGTTAAAACCAATGTCTGTAGTGAAAAGGATGACTTGGTTATACAGTTAAGTCGCACTACAACGTGACAGTGCAGACAAAACCACTAGCATAGCTTTATCAAATTGAGGGGGGTGTTTGGCCTAGCTTTTATTTTTTTGGTTTATGTTTATATTTTAAAGTGGCTTATAACTTATTTTCTATTATTTGATTAACTTCTTTTAAATGTTTGGATTAGCTTATATTCTACAATTTGATTATAAGTTGTTAAATCCACCATTTTTTAATTTGTCATAGTAATAAGTTGCTTCAATAATTATTAATCCTTCATCATCGGAAAGCAAATAAGTAACTTACACCCTTACATAAATAAGCTCTTCAAATAAGCTAAAAAACCATATTCGAATACGTTTCTTCAAATTAGCTTATATAAGCTTATAAGTATAAGCTTAAAAAACTAAAACAAGCACCAAACTAAGCTTATCTTAGTGTAAAAAAAACTATAAGCATAACTAAATAAACGAGACCAAACACCCTCACACCCCTTGAATGATACAAATACCCAGACATAAAAAGCTTCAAGCCTTCAAGTGATACAAAATTAGTACAAGTGGGGCAAGGAAAGAATAAACTTTATTCCTTGGGTTATAAACCCATTTTTTAAAAGGATTATGTGCAAATCAACTCCACTTGAATGGTAACATTTACAAATAAAGCTTGAGACCGATATCATTAAACCCCACATATTTCAAGTACAATAAACAAGATAGTTTAGTAACATTTAGAGCTTAAACTTGAGACTAATAAGGCACTAAACAATAACAAAAAGTTACATGAACAAGAAAGGATCTTGATAAGCTTCTTACCTTCATCAGCAGACACAAGAAAACTGAGTGATGACACCAACATTAGCAGAAAGATTATGGGTTTAAACCCTTTAAAACCCACAACTTGAGCATGATTCAAGAACACACACAAAGCAGAAATGAAATGAAGAAAGTGGTAGAAGAAAGTAGAATTGTTGGAAGAACTGGGGGTTAAATATTCGAGAAAAAGAGAGAGAAAGAGTGGGTTTTGTGCATAGATCTTGATGGGTGTCAGATGATCCAACGGTTGAGGATTTAAGTGAATATCATTGCATGTACTGCAGGTTAAGATGAATGCAATTGGGCTCAGTTGGTAGCCGTTGGGTGGAGTAAAATTTGTGGGTAAAAATGGTGAATGGAAGAACAGATGGAGGCCGGATTCCTGCTTAGGTTGTCGAAATAAGGAATGGGGTTGTCCCAACGGTCATATTTATGTACCTTTTCCTGTGTAAGGCTGAGGGGTGTGGGGTTTCAACGGGGGCGCTAGAGCTTCTCCGCTCGCGCCCCCAGGCGCTAACACCACACCACCGGGGCGCTAACGGAAAAAAAAACAGAGAGGCGTGAGCTGGTTAGCGGCTGAAGAGAGAGAGAAACTTGCATTGGGTTTAGAAAAAGAGCCTTTGGGCTCTTAAATATTAAAAAAAAAATATATTTTCTTAAACTATAAATATATACCTTTATAAAATATACTTTATTTCACAATTATACACCTTTCCTCCTAAAATCCTCTCAAAATTAACACAAAAAAAATGTCGTGGTACTCGTCTGATTCCAACTCCTCCGAAGAGGATGATTTGCTTCTTCATGTAGGGGGAGTTTTGACCGCAACCGTGGTGGATCTCTTGCAAAATCAAGCCCATCAACCTCGAGTCCCGAGAGTTAGAGCACCACCTCGTGATCGTGATCGATCGGGTGCTAACGATACTTTGATTAGGCATTATTTTAGCCCTCAACAGGTATACGAGGAGTCGGATTTTCGAACTCGTTTCCGAATGAGCAGACAATTGTTCATGCGTATAGCAAGTGATTTAGAGGCACGGTATCCCTTTTTTCAACAAAGGGAGGATGCTAGGGGTCTCCCCGGTTTTACCTCTCTTCAAAAATGCACGGCTGCTATCCGTCAATTAGCGTACGGCATCTCGTCGGACGCTTTGGATGAGTATTTACAGATGTCGAAAAGGGTTGCACGTGAATCTCTTCATTTTTTCTGCCAAGGTAAAAAACATTAATTTTAGTTTTTATTAAATATTTATTACATTTTTTAATATATATTATATGTTTATAGATTATTTTATATACGTAGGAGTCATATCGATTTACTCTCGGAGATATCTGCGTAAACCTACAATGTATGACATCCAACGCATATATGAGGTGTACTCAGAAAAACATGGTTTTCCTGGGATGCTAGGTAGCATCGATTGTACGCATGTTGGATGGGCTATGTGTCCAACGGCCTGGCGAGGTCAGTTCCACCGTGGTGATCATGAAGGGCCGACTCTTATACTTGAGGCGGCGGTGTCACAGGATCTTTGGTTTTGGCATGCTTTTTTTGGTGTTGTTGGGTCAAACAACGACCTTAATGTTATCGATCAGTCACATTTGATCAACGACCTTATCGACGGGGTTGAACCACCTCAATCTTTTGTTGCAAATGGAGAACTCTTCAAGTACGGGTACTATCTGGTCGATGGTATTTACAACGAATGGGCTTTGTTAGTTCAAGCTTTTACAGATCCAATCGCCGATAAACGGAAGTATTTTACGAAGAAGCAAGAGTCTGCTAGAAAAGATATTGAAAGAGCTTTTGGAGTTCTGAAAAAACAATATTATGTGCCGGCGAACCCGATACGTTATTGGACTCGGGAGAGGATAATGGACGTCGTCTACACGTGTCTGATCCTACACAACATGACGTTAGAAGACGAGGGCAAAGCTATCTGCCAAAACTACCAAGGTGACATTCCGCCACAACCGTCCACAATCAGTGATCAACAAAGACTTCATAACATAGCAAATATCAAGACCGTGAGATACACGGGAATCTTCTACATGAGTTGGTTGAACATTTGTGGCGAGGCGACCCGATGATCTTGTATTAGATTAGTGTTATTATTAAGTATTATTGTTTGTTTAATTTTTAGTATGTTTTTTTTTGTAATTTGAATTTTAGATATTAATGTGTTTTTTTTATTAATGTGTGTTTTTTTAATAATTTATGAGTTTTTTTAATAATACGTTGTTTGAATATATTTATAAAAAAATTAAAAAAAAAAAAAATTCGCTGGAGCCCCTGCTGGAGCCCCTCCACACCAGGGGCCAGGGCTCCAACGGGGGCTCCAACAACCCCCTTATCCAGTTTCTCTCTCTGCCACACGTCATAATATTATTGGTTGGAGCCCCCATTAAAGCCCCCCACACCCCTTAGTCTAAGTAAGATGTCACTTTTTTATTTTTTATTTTGTTTTTATTGGTGAGATCGGAGATTCGGAGGGGTTTGGATACTTTACTTTCTCTCATTTCTATCAAATTATAATTTTCTACTTTTAGAAATATATTAAGTTATGCTTGTTAGGCTATTTGTTGTGGGATGTTTGGGAGAGGCGTGGAGAAGACGTGACCGGTTGGACATGGAACACGGCCTGCAACGACGTTATATGGGTGCTACTCAGGTATAATAAACCATAAAATAAGCAAAAGTAAAAAAAATAATCTATAATATATATAAACGAAAACCCAAAAATCCGGCGTGTCACGATTTGGTCGCTCCCCTCTTTTATGGAAGCCACTAAATTTCTTGATTTTTAAATGGAGGTCTCTCGTTGATTTAACCCAAATTCATGGGTATGGGTCTTACCAAAACCAAATAGCTCTTAAACGGGTTATAACATCCCATTGAATTAAAAATTAATCTTACCAATTATTTGATATGAAAATCCTACAAAATAGGAATATACTAAAATTTAATATCCAATTTAAAAAGAAAAAGATATTATTTATAATTAATAAACAATTTTATAGTAAAAACATAAGCGGGTCATGGGTCACCAAATCCAGATAGCTTTTAAACGGGTTATAACATATCATTTATTTATGAAACCCTTTCATCATCAAACCCTAAGTATATTATTAACTTCCTTACAATAAAGAAAATTAAAATCCAAAAAATAAGTATTAAAAAACAAAAAGTGTAAAACAACCATTCTCTTAAGCCATCAGATTACTTTATTTGTAAATGAAGACTTTTCACGCATTTGACCCGAATTCACGGGTAAAGGTCTCATCAAACCCAGATAGCTCTTAAATGGGTTATAACATCTCATTATATTAAAAAATAATCTTATCAAATATTTGATATAAAAATCTTATAAAATAGGAATATACTAAAAATTAATATCCTATTTTATTTTAAAAAAGATATTATTTATAATTAAGAAACAATTTTATAATAAAAAAAATAAACGGGTAATGAGTATCACCAAACCTAGATAGTATTTAAACTAGATTATAACATATTATTTATTTGTGAAACAATTTCATCATCAAACCTCAAATATATTAATTATTAACCTCAAGTATACATATATAAATATTAAAAACGAATAATATAAAACAACCCCCGTAATACGGGGGATAAAATCTAGTAAAAAAGTAAGATAAGTGAGTTTCATCCCACATTGGTATATGAAGAAAAATGGAATGCCTCCACCTTGGTATAAATAAGAAAGTGAGTTCTTGTCCCACATCACTAGATTATAAAACTTGTAAGCTATTTAATAATAAAGAGAGCTCATATGATGATATTCTTGTATGACAAGACACACTCAGTGGTCCTAACGAAGGGTGACGCGCATGGGCTCGGGCACGGACGAAGTGCGATGGCCGCAATGTGGCGCTTTGATGGCGCAGACGTGAAGGTTAAGCTAACATGCCACATGGCCTATCTAGGGCTGACAGGGCAACCCTATATGTCTCATCGCGCTACACGATGGCCTTTATTATAGGTTCACCGCGATACGTGACAGACCTTGAAATTAGCTATAAAAAGGGAGGAAATCAGCTTTCACTTCTTCGTCCAAAATTCTCTCTCTCTTTCATATATATAAGAGTGTTGGCATAATACCCGAGTAGTTGTAACGATACCTTCTCCAATCGAAATAAGTTTTTTATACACAAATCCAAAAACTCTACTTAAACAATGTAAGACATTGTGTAATCGTGTAAAGTTTTTAATCTCATGATTATCGTTAGGATTATTGGGTTTATATTAATCTAGATATATGTTGTGTTTAACCTAGGTGCTTAATACGAGGAAAGCTCTTTAATTATAAACTTGCAATGTGAGACATTCGAGTTTTGCACAACTCACATTTGTGTGAGACAACTGGTTTTCAATATTGTCACGATGATTTTCAAATTTATCTAACTCATGACAGATAGTCCAATGCTTTTAAAACATTTTCAAAGAATTTTAGTTACATTATAGTGATTAAGTCTCTGTAGACTTACAGGATGGTTACTATTGTCACACCCCGGTCCAGGGCCTGGGTGCGACTACCTGGTTGGTATATGTTTTGTAAATATATCAGAGTAGCAGGTTTATTTTAGAGGAAGACTTTTATATTAAAATATTAATTTACATTATCAAAATTACTTGGGAATTAAATACCCGAGCTTTCAGTTACGAAACAGAGTTATATTATTATTACAAGGATTGTATAATCAAAATAGAGCCATTGTAACATCTCGGATTTTTCGTTTACATATAAACCGACCCGAGAACTTATTTGGATCCTTATTATTAATAATAACAAGTATTTAAAGGTATTTAAAGTTTAGTATTTTCATTTTACACCCTTTAAGTTTTTAAGGTTGTTCATGTTTGTATAAACTTTAAAATAAAGGTATATTGGTTTTTAATGATCCCAACTATTGCCTTTTGGTCATTGCTGGTCCAAACTAATGAATTGGCTACTAATGGTCCAAACTTTTAAAGTATTTGTTCCTAACGGTCCGCGACTAACAGAATCCTAACGTCGTTAGTTTCAGGTCGCTGGAAAAACGGTTTTGGCCGGAAAACTCAATTTTTTCCCAAAAACTCAACATTTTCGTCCCAAACATCTTGGTAACTCCGTATGGGACCTTTAGGAACCTTTTTTAGTATAAGCCACAATTATTGAGGTCGCCGGAAACTTTAGAACCATCTTCGGAATCGGTTGATGGTGCTCAAGTGGTGGTAGTTAGTTAGCGGTGAGTCAATTAGCGGTGGTTGCGGTGTTCAGGTGGTGGTTTTCGGCAACAAATTTGAATTTTCCAGCAAAAAAAGTTTTTCCGACAACATGAAGCTAACGGAGTTAAGATTCTATTAGTCGCGGACCATTAGGAGCAAATACTTTAAAAGTTGGGACCATCGGTAGCCAATTCATTAGTTGGGACCAGCAGTGACCAAAATGCAATAGTTGGGACCATTAAAAACCAATATACCTGAAATAAATCAAGAAATAGAATTTTAGTAAGTTAAAGGACCAAAATTGTCAAAAATTCAAAATCCACCCTTGGACACCCAGAGCACCGCATGGCCGAATCCCTCACCACCATCGCGCGGCGCGGTGGCACCACTGTGCAGATCCTTCGTCCGATTTCGTTTCCTAGTTTGTTTTTGGCATAAAAATCACTTATTTTAGGACATAATCAAGTGAATTAAGCCCCAAGAAATCCCCCAAAGCCTAGATACATGTCCATATTCATTAACCCTTGTCCAAGAACGAAATCCTCTGGTTATTCCATTGATTTGATCATTAAAATTCGATTCGGTTTCCTTAAACAAATAAGCCATCCTTATTTGGTTCGTTTTGTGTTTCCTATATAAACAAGACATATTTTCCTCTACCATAATGTTCCTAAACCCTAATTATGTCACTCCCAGCCGTCATCATCATTTGATCATCACCATCTTCTTCGGTTTTCGCATTATTGTTGAAGATACAAGTTAAGACGGTTGACTTTGTTTGATTTAGGATCTTTGACTCTTCGTTTCTCTTGATCCTTTCACTTTCCAGGTAAGTTGTAAACATAGAAATCGTTCATTAACATCCCTAGTCAATAACCTTCGTGGTTGAAGGGTGTTGACTGGTCAATTCGTTTAAAACTCGTTAAAGGGCAAAATAGTCAATAAGTTTGACTTAACGTTTCTCATACTTTTGGTCGAATTCAACGTTCGGTCCAGAAGACTTTATTCTCGTAATGAAATTTTAAGGCTACTGACCAAAACCCGAATTCCGACTCGCTGTTCGGATTCTGGTCAGTACCAGCTTGCTTAAACGTTTAATATAACATAACCGTAGTTCTAGATGTCCGTTTGGATTGATTCCAGCAGAAATGAGTTCGTTTTTATCTATATTATCATATCTTAAAGATTTAGATTCTGATTGTTTATATCATTTGACGTGTAGTGGACGACTCGCTTATTCGTTAGCTCGTTTAATCGCATTTATTAATCACTTGTCATTAATCTAAGGTGAGTTTTATCATTCCCCTATTTTACTCAGTTTTCTAAAACGTTTTGGGGACATATGCATATATCACATCATATTATATATATATATAAAATAGTAAACATGTAATTGTGTGTGATTAATCAAATATACTTGTTATATGCTTACTTGTTTATGTGCGCATTCATGCTCGGAGAGGTCCCGCATATCCCGTGTGTTGGGTTCACATTATTATCGACCAACGCCCGATTCGCTTATTATTATTTGCTCATGGTTGATTTACCGGCGCCCGATTCGCTTGGCAATGGTTTAATCGCTAACTTATTTGCTCATGGTTTGATTTCATTACCGCATTTATTACGTTTTTACTCATTTCTCTTATTTATTATATTAACATTATTTTATTGCAAAACTGGTGGTAAACTTACTCAACATGTGTTGTTGACAAACTCTGTTTCCTACACATATGTAGGTTGCTTGAATTGAAGTTTGGATATTTAGTCAAGACCATAGGTGTTAATGAAGAAAATCATTAAATCACGTTTATAATCATTTATTTGAACAGTTTTGTAATATTTGTAAACTTGTGTGTATATTTGAAATAAAATAATTAAATAGATATTTCACATTTATATTATAATAGCATCTTTGAGCTGTGAGCAATCAAATTACGCCCCAGCATTTCTGCCTTAGGTTGAGGTGTGACAGCCATCTCGTGCGATCTTCTAACATCATGACTCCAAATCCTTGTTTAACACTATCAGCATTTGTTACCTGCATGGGTTGGAAAAACACGTCAGCTATATGCTGGTGAAACGTTGACTCGATAAAACAGTTTATAACAGTCGTTAAATACAAATATAGTTTTCTATTTCACAAGCTCAGAAGGAACGCCTGTCATTCCCGGGATTTGTACCACTGCCCTACACGTACAATTCAAAGGTTCCCCGAGTACATAGCCCTTGTTCGAAGACAACCTTCACCTAGGCTATGTGACCCAGTTGGAAAACTGGTTATGACTGACTTGGTTTTGTATGCCAATAATCAGTTATGTATGGATCCAGACACATGTGTATTCGGTCTGAGTTGATTTTTATTATCTATTTTGTATTATAACGATTTTAGAGACAATAATCTCATGCAAACATTTATCAGACTCTTTGTAATAAACAGCCTGTCTATTACAAGAGTAAAATCAGTTCAGACAGTAAAATGGTTAACGTGTTCACCTTGTATTGTTAGTTCGGTGAAAATCTGAACCTTCTTTTTAGTATGCTATTAACCTATATCTGAAATAGTTATGCATAAGTACCTAGATGGTATATCTTGATTACTCAGCAGACTTTAAGTCTGTTTCAATTCAGCAGACTCGAGGTCTGATCAGCAGACTTTAAGTCTAATTTAGTTTAGCAGACTCGAGGTCTGTTCAGCAGACACTTAGGTCTGACCTAACCTTAGTAGAGTTATAGTTGTTTTATAAAATACTTTGTATTTACATATGACGTTTGGTATAGCATGCTTTGGCCTAATAGAGTCTATCACGTTTGCAAACTTTTCTAGGGAAGTAAACGGGTCCCGCGGTTGATTGGGATTTGTACGAATTACTTACCTTAGGGAAGAAGAGTCTACTAATGATATCCCCCTTTCAGTTACTACATGCCCGTCAGAATAGAGTTTTGATAACATTACTTCTCGCAGAAGTAACATTCAATAAATCATTAGTTGGAAAATCAGTTACGTATAACGACTATGCTGTTAACTAGGTTTTAAGTAACTATGTAATAAAGTAACTATATCATAATTCGTACCTTAAGCAGCTAGTCAAGAATAAGAGCTAAGAAAATTGGCAGCTCGTCGGTTCGTGCTTCGCTTATCAAGGCAGCAGGTCGTTAACAGCGTCTCGGCACTTCGTTTCTTCGCGAAAACAAGCCCTCGGAACCTCGGAACACCTTGGCACGCACTCCTAGGTTAACTATGTGAGAATGGAAGTGATTTGGGATGGTTTGAGGTGAAACCCGTAGTTGCCCTTTTATAGTTGAGTTTTGAACATCTTCGCGTCGTGCGAACCGCCTCTGGCGCCGCAATTTTGCATGTCAATCCCGTGATGCCACGTGTCGACACATGGTAGGACACGTGGAATGATTACTTAATCAGGTTTCGCGTCGCGCGAAGAAGTACTTCACGTCACGCGAAGTTCAGTCTTTCTTGACTTGTGTGCCAGCAGCTTCACGCAATGCAAAGTATATCAGTCTCATCTTCGCGTCGCGTGAAGATGCTGAAGACCAGAATTTTCATTTTCAGTCCTTTAACTTTCAGATTTGACATTTTTAGCCCAAAATCAAACGAGGTATTTAAACGGTGTTACAACTACTGATATTGTGGGGTTTTGCATACAAGGCTTGCCTAATGGTCTATTACACGTTACTTATTGGACAAGTGTTAGCCAATAAGCAATATGACCACAGTTATAGATACGATCGAGTGACAAGTACCTTTCGGTAATTTGTAAGCATGCAGATACAAAAACATCTTAATGTTGTAAATGTACAAATTTGTCATTTACAAATGAATGTACTAACCAGTATTTCTTGCTGATCAAATAGTTTTAAACATGTTTTAAGTGACTTGTTAGAGACACAAGAATGATGCATGTGGGCCTTTAGCTTAAATAAGTAGCTTGTCACCAGAATAAAGAAATATGATTTGTAATATAAGGTTTATCCCTACAAAACTTATGTTTGTATAAAAATGACTTTTATTCCCAGGTTATGAAATAAGAATCATGGTTTGTTTATAACTCTGATCAATTTTTCTAACTACTGTCCTGATGAAACATTTCGCTACTAAATATTTTAATAATAAACACCGATACCACCACTTGATGTTCACAGCTCCCCTCCTAAGGTATAGGGTATGGGGCTGTGACATTAGGGGCATGTAAGTAGTCTTTGCAAGGTATGGGGCGAGAATTGTTCAACTCTTTTTTTGTTAGTTGTTAACTAATAACAAACAAATCATTAGCTTCACCTTACTATTTCTTTTTCCAATTTCTATTACACCTAACACATTTCCCATTACCTTAACACCTTAGTGAAGATGAAATGTGAAAGTCACCACCATTGCATGTGTGACGTCTATGTGACACTACTTTTTCTTATTTCTCATTCACTACAACAAAAGTTCTTAACATCTTAAAAAAGGAGGGTATGTTGTCGAGGAGAGAGGAGAATAGTTGGTTTTGTAAAGAAATCACATTTAGATAGGTTTATGTGAGTAAAGAAAGGAGAGATGAGATAGTGTATTTGAGTGGTTTTAAAATTGAAATGAAGAGTTATTTATCAAGACTAGTAGGGCTTTTGTGCACGATAAGACACGAACACGAAACATGTATATACCTGTACACGAAACAAAAACTCATCGTATACCTGTATCCCAAACCTTAAAACGAACCTATTAATACTAGGTACACGATAAGACACGAACCTGTTAATACCAGTGGTATCGCTGCAACTGCGATGAGTCCGAACTACCGGAGAATCGGAGGTGTGGAGAGGTAGATCGGAGAATCAAAGGGATGTGACGACATGAGATGTAGAGGAAACCACCGGAACCAGAGATCCAGAGAGGGAGAATCGGATATGGGTTTGTGTACCATCTTCTTGATGTTGGATTGGAGTGATGTGCGCTGTCACACCCCACTTTAGGGCCTAGGAGTGTGACCAATAGCTGGTACTTGTTTTGTAAATATATCAGAGTATTGGTTGCAAATCGGAAGTCTTTTCATTTAATATAGTATTATATTTAAAAACTCGGGAATTAAATACCTGACATATGATACAAAAATGTTTATTAGGAAAACCATAATTTATATCTTTTATAATATTAAAACATCTAAGCCATCAAATCATCTAATGACTATCACCACCATCCTCTCTTATTCTTTGTTACATGTATAACAATTTATAAGATACGTCAGCAACACATGATGGTAAACACATTGACACTAAAAGATTTTATATAGTTAATTATGCTCTACGAGTATCTTGTGACCTGGCCCGTCATGGAAAAAAGAATAACCAAGTTTTGAATTACTTTTATAAACTTAAGCTCAACTCGAAACCGCTCAGCAAACATTGCAGCGTTCGAGCACTTAGTAACTACCAAAATAAACAAGATCAAGTCTTGGATTCTCATTAGTATGATCATACGACTGTCTTAGTAACCGGAGCCCGATTCGCTTGGCGAAGGTAAAACGACAACTTTAGTCATCTTAATCAATGCCCGATTCACTTGGCAACGATTCATTGGCACACTAGCAAGTCTTGGGTTAGTCTTTGGTTGTGATTTGGTTATATACATGCTTTGTTATGATTTGATTGATTACTATCACATGATTGGTTTGCGCATTTATCATTTATCTATCCTATATATATTATTATTTGTTGTGTCAAAATTGGTGATCATCTCACTCAACATGTGTTGTTGACAAACTCCATTTTCTACGCATATGCAGGTTGTATGAAGTTGAAGTTTGGATATTTAGTCAAGACCTTAGGGTTTAATGAAGACAAACATGGATTAAATTTGTTATATATATTGTTATGATATATTTGGATATTTTGTGTATTATTTGAATAAAATAATTAATTAGATATTGTCATTTATATTCATGATAGTATCTTCGAGCTGTGAGCAATCAGATCACGCCCCGGCATTTCTGCCTTAGGTTGGGGTGTGATAGATTGGTATCAGAGCCGATGGTTATAAGATAGGTCGTTAGAACTTGTCCTAGACATACGCATAGGACCCTATACGTGCTTATCTGAACTTCCTTATGTGCTATTTATATTGTTTGCAGCTTGCTTATATTAATTATTTAATCATATTTATCTTATTTGTTTAATGCACACACAAACGAATTCCGAGGCTATGCCTCACATTCAAAATATTTTTTCTAAACCTTTTCTTTTAGTAGTTGTCTATTATTGTGGGAAATTCCTTAAGAATTCCCGTGTTTTGTTTTATCCCTTCACCTTGAAGCGTGGGGGCATGACAAATGTCATGCAACCATAACTTCAAGTGGTACCCGTAATCGGCTAAACGGTTGCGTGGTAAGCATAACCGGCTAAACGGTTATACTTCTAAAATTGTGGTTTTGATTATTCAAGTTTATTTAATTCATTGATTCGATATTTAGTTGAGTCGGTTAAATGCTATGTAAACGTTCATGGTCCGAACAACTCCATTGGTTCGATAATTCGTTAATTAGTTGGATCAGTTAAATGCCATGTACACGCTCATGGGCTGACCAACTCAATTGTTTATTACTCGTTATTTGAATTGGGCCAACAAATTGCCATGGAACGCTCATGGGAGGCCAATTCACAAACTTTATGTTGCTTTATCTAGTTGGGTCATTCAAATTGCCATGGAAAGCTCATGGGAGGTCAACTAGTTTGATATGCTTGATTATTTTATTCTTGGAAAATCTTATAAACATTGTTTATTTGTTTAAATGCTTCAAACATATACATATTATTTTAAATCCCAACTCGTCATCGAGTCTTCACTAGCACTAATTCATATACATATATACACATATACATACTCATGCCCATTATTTCATATAAACTAATTCCTACAACTCACATGTCATCTTATACATTTCTATTGTTGATCCTCGTAGAATCTCTTCTTGCTCTCATCGTCGTAGTCACCGTCGTTCGTCGACCCCTCATGATCGCCGTTTGGCTGCTAGAATCACTAAGGAGTTCACTACTGCTTTACCCGAGATTGTGGCTCAGCTGCAAAATATCAACTCCAATGAATTCGCTACTTCGGCTACACCAAATCATTACCACTACAAAAACTTCACAATTGTTAAACCCCCTTCTTATCTTGGCGAGGAGAATGCTACTAAGCTCCTCCGTTGGTTTGAACAAATGGAGAACAAGTTTATTCACTGCGAATGTCCAGAAGATAAGCGTACTAGGTTCGCATCGAGCATCTTTGAAGAACTAGCTCTCACTTGGTGGAACTCTTATAAAGCCCTACATAGGGTTGAAGAAGTTTTGGCTATGTATCGGGAGGAACTTAAGGACGCAATGAAGAGGGAGTTTTGTCCCGAGCATGAACTGCAAAAGCTCGAGACGGAGTTTTGGGAGCTTAAACAAATTGGTGGTGACAATTCAACTTACTCGAACCGTTTTAAGGAACTTAGCCTGATAGTACCTCACCTTGTAACTCCTTTGGCTCGTGGAATTCAAAAGTACATCCGTGGATTGCCGATGATTTTCCATGATGCTGTGGTTAGTCGAGACCCCCTTTCGATCGAGGAAGCTATTACTCTTGCTGCTTCACTTTCTGATGACCATGTTAGAGATGGAGCCCTGCCTAGTAAGGATGCTAAATCAACCCTTGACAACTCTAAAGCTAATTCCTCAACCGATGCTAAGGCCGAACCCAAACCCACTGGTAACTCTTCTCACCACAAACGTAAAGCCAATCACCGTAACTATGCTGTTAACAAAGCCAACCCACCACCCTCCAATCAAGATGCTCCGAACAAGAAACCTTATAGTAGACCCTACCCATTTGCTCCACTTGCAATTATCATCACCCGCCTCAATCTCCATGTCGCTTGTGCACCAATTGCAACCGTTATGGTCACCTTACTAACTCTTGCCGTGCATTGTCCGATACTCAAACTACCCCAGCTGCTCAACCTGGTGGTCCTAAAACCCGTACTTGCTACAATTGTGGAGATCCTAGTCATCTTTGCAATGCGTGCCCTCGATTTATCCATGCACATCAAGCTCAAGCTATGTGATGTGTGATAAGTGTGTATATAATATTAATAACCAAGTTTTACCGAATTAACCTAAAAACCACACAATCGGCAAGTGTTCCGGTCGTTATGTAGCTAGCAAGTAAAAACAGATATCGAACCTAGGACACTATGGGTAAACTCTAATTATTAAACCTAATTAATTACTTATCTAGACTCTCTTTTGATTTTTTTTTAGAATTTTTTTTAACTATTAATTAAATTAATATTACTTAACTAATTATAAACTAAACTAAAAATGAAACTTTATAAAAATTGGGTTTTAACCAAATGCGAGAAACGACTACCTAGGTGATGGAATCTTACTAGTTAAATTAATAGCTAACGAACTTGACTTGGTTGAAAAACAATATCTAAAAAAATATGACACTAAAGACCAATAAAGTATGCTAGATCGCCTCCCGGCCTCACCAACGACACTCTAGAGCTCTAATGACATGTGAAGCTCAATTGTTAAATGTTTGGATCACCTCCCGGTCTCACCTTACCTAATAATACAATGGTACCCCAAAATCCAAATCACCTCCCGGTCTCTTCGAATACAATATAGTAATATAAAGGGGATATTTTTAATTTATTTGAACACAACTTGTATCACAATAATCTAAAGGGACCTAGGCTAACTCACTTCCGTGCAATTAGTACCCAAACCTGCAAAAGACAAAGATGACACAACACTAAATTGCCTCCCGGCCTCTCTAGAGATAGAATAATAAAATCTAATCCGCTCTCTATAATTACTCCTACGATTTTTTTCGACCATAAATCGCAAACAAGTTGAAAACACAAAGTAGACAACCTAATTATGCATCTAACAATCACCAATGACTATCAAACACAAGTGGAATAATTATTAAAGCCAAAATCGGATTCAATTACGCATATATATTGTGAACAAACCATTTAAAAACTTTACCATAACACTAAATCAACCAACGTCAAATACTAGTTCGTCAAACCATTAATATAACATAGTACTCAACCAAAACCTAGGTAGTTCAAAGTATTTAGCTACTCATAAAAATATATGAAACAAGAATTAAAAATGTAAGTTATAATTCATAATAAAGAAAATAAGAAAATAAAAAAAATAGTTGCCTGCTCCTTATCTTGGTTTTTACTTTCTTTTGATCTTGATTGGCCGTGAGATTGGATTGAGCAGCTTGACTTCCTTTTTTACTTTATTTGGCCGTGAGATTTCACCCACCATGTACTGTTTCGGCTGCTTTTCTTCCGTCCCGATGTGTAAGTTCTCTGCTACCTCCCTCCGTATGATATATATTTTTTTCTTTTTCTTTCTTGTATAATAATAATAATCTTCTAGGGTTCTTGTTCTTTTTGCCCACAATAAAGCCTACGGCCCATGAACTAGTTAACAGCCCAAGAGTAATTCATGTTAGCTCCATCCATCTACAAGTCCAACCAGATAAGAAAATAAGAAAACCGTATTGATTCAAATAACTTAAGTTTAGGTTTCTTTCTTTTCTTTCTTTCTTTGTTTATACTTTATTTTAAATTACTTGAAAGCATGAATTATTGGCATTATGTAAACTTGGGTTTATTATTATTAAAATTACTATTTAAATAATCAGTTTCAAGTTTAGTAAAAATTGCTCTAATTTAGCTCATTGTCTCTTAAAACCTTAAAAACCCACATATGAACCAATTCGGAGTATATACAATAAAAACATGGCTCAAAATACTTGAAAGTATAGGAATATTTATATAATATTATATATATTTTTAGACCACATCACTATGCCTGCCCCTTGCTACATCCCTACTGCTTCTCAAGTCCCGACCCATCAACCATATCCACTGCAAGCTTCTATCACCAATATGACTCACCCTTATCCAACTCCATACCCGCAAGCTCAAGTTTACCCACTCACTTCAACCCAACCCCACTTATGCAAGTTGTTCAAGTTCCACCTATCCAAGCTATCCCAAATTCATCTACCGCTGCTGCTCAAGTCATCATGGATCCAAGTACCTCCAGTGCTCCAAGTCAAGGGAATCAAGCCAACCGTAACTGAAGATCTTTGAAGACTTTAAAGTTTTATCGCTTTATTTACTTCCGTCTTAAGACTATCTTATCGTTTTTGTTTTTGCAGCGTATCGACTCTTTGGTTATTTGTGACGTTGAGTAATTTTAAGTTGAAATATGTTGCACGTGTCATCTTATGAATGACGTTTCCTTTTATACTTTTTAGGCTTTTGTACTCTTACCTTATTCTCTTATTCATATCCATCGTATTTTGTTATAGCGTTTGTCTTAAGAAACCCATTTTCTTTCGATCTTACTCTTAATAATCAAAAGATATAACAAGAATTATATGGCTTTGTTAATCAAACTCGAACCTTTATTACCTTTGGAATTTAAAATTATCAAAATGTTTGTCTCTTTCAAGATAATGGTTTTAAATGTTTTATAACCCACATGATGAAACGAGTTATGTGGACCATCTGACGATAAAAATAATTATGGTCCGGAACATAATTATTCAAGTCCTCGCATGGGAACCATAATACGTATAGTTGTGTGTCATGATTTTGAACCTAAGATAGCTTGGGTAACGGTACGAATGATGAGATGATAAGGACATGGTGGATACGCCGCTGGTACATCCTATATATAAGTGCCCTTATCGGATTGTCATTTGAAGCGTTGCTTCGGTTATTATAAAATCTATGTTATGATGTTTTCTTTAAAAAGCTTAATTGTTTTCAAAACGATGGTGTTTTGGTTTTCCTTAATTCGGGACGAAATTTCCTAAAGTAGCGGAGACTGTAACATCACAGATTTTCTAAACCCGTATTTGGTACTCATAGCCCAACCCGTTTTAAACTCGGGAAATTTTAACACCGAAAAGTATCGCGTTTATCGAGTAATTATTATATAATTATTATTTGTTTATTATATCTATTTATTATATTTAAAACTTTAGAAAATGTTCATTTTTAACCCAAAAGTATACTTTAATCCTTACTTGTTTCCATCTAATTACTTTAGGAAGTAAAGTGCAATTTTCCCATATTTCTTTTATAACCCATCACCCAAACCCGTAACCCATGACCCGTATACCCAAATTCGTGACCCGTATAGCTTACTTGAGCCACAATTGTCGTCCTAAACTTGGAATTGAAACATGGTTTTGATTTCTTTTGCCATAACTGGCCTAACCATCATCGTTAATTAGGAAACACAATCAAACATGATACGTATTGATAAGTTTATGAACCGTCTTAACCTAGAATCTAATTATATAACCTAAGATGGATTATAACTTAATTCCTCACGCCTGCATACCCCTATGACCAGCGCTAACCTAAGCCCCATGGTTAATTGGATTAACAAAGCATGGTGATACCTTGTTCGTAGTTCCCCGTCGCCGACTCTTGTTGATTCAATTGGACCATGCTTAGACATCTAATCAGGTAATCAAAACATGTATACAGTTCGTCGCACATCATTTACCATTAACCCTAACATTAATTTATTAAACATACAACGGATTGAATGATTGATAAATTAGGGTTCATAATCAATCTGGTCTTAGTTAGATTCTGTATATATTTTACTGTTTCTGAATCTTAACCAACTGACACCCTAGCCCAGTTGGCTAGGGTGTGTGTGTTCCATTGTATTTCGGCCATTCACGCAGGTTTGAATCCGGCCATCGGGTTTTTGTGATTATTTTTATTTTTTTATGGTTTAAATTCATTTTTATGTTATAAAATATACTATAATTAATATTAGATATTAAATAAACAATATTTTATTTAAACTAACATTATAATGTTAAGTGTTTCGTGTCAACTAGTTCGTTACGAGGTTTCGTGTGTATATATGTACGTATATATATATATATACATATATGTATTATTTTTAAAACAAAACCATAATAAACGCATTAAACGTATTAAAAGCAATGTTGTAAAACTCCCGAGTAGGCGGCCGATTACTTCCCGCCTAGATCGAGTACTCCCCGCCTCGGCCGAGTACTCCTTAGGTATTTTCCGAGTAATCCCCGACTACTCCCGAGTACTCGCAACTCCCCAGTCGACCGCCTAACGACTTTTACAACATTGATTAAAAGTGTTAAATATATTTTTGCCATCGATTTTTGTTAAAAACTTCAATATATAAATTTTACGATAATTATATATTTAAACGTTTATTATTATAATAGGTCTTAATTCATATTTATTTAACTTAATTATTCGTAAAACCGATTTTAAGACAAACAATGATTTTTATAATTGAATAATAATAATAATCTTTAGAGAGTAATCGTTCAATCCATAATTGTAATTCAATCTATACCGAAATCCTAAATTCATCATACGTGTTACATCATTTATAATTCATTCAATATTATTTATTTAGGATTCTTGTCGGTAATTCTCAAAGATCGTGATTATCGCTTTCTTGTCATAAGCATTCTCGTTTGGCTTATTCGATCAGGTGAGTTTGATCATTCCCCTTTTTATACACTGTTTTCAACGTTTTGGGGACATATGCGTACTTACTCATATTTTCTATCTTATATATATTCACAAACCCGCAAACATGATCATTTTGTGTTGTAGCAATTAAATGTTATTTGTTAATTGCTATTTGCTTAAGTGTGTTTGTATTCTATCAAGTCCTTGGATTCTCATTAGTATGATCATACGTCCGTCTTAGTAACCGGAGCCCGATTCACTTGGCGAAGGTAAAACGACAACTTTAGTCATCGTAATCAATGCCAGATTCGCTTGGCAACGATTCATTGGAACACTAGCAAGTCTTGGGTTAGTCTTTGGTTGTGATTTGGTTATATACATGCTTTTTTATGATTTAATTGATTACTATCACGTGACTAGTTTGCGCATTTATCATTTATCATTTATCAATTATCTATCCTATATATATTATTATTTGTTGTGTCAAAATTGGTGATCATCTCACTCAACATGTGTTGTTGACAAACTCCATTTTCTACGCATATGCAGGTTGTATGAAGTTGAAGTTTAGATATTTAGTCAAGACCTTAGGGTTTAATGAAGACAAACATGGATTAAATTTGTTATATATATTGTAATGATATATTTGGATATTGTGTGTATTATTTGAATAAAATAATTAATTAGATATTGTCATTTATATTCATGATAGTATCTTCGAGCTGTGAGCAATCAGATCACGCCCCGGCATTTCTGCCTTAGGTTGGGGTGTGACAACTTAGATCCGGCCAAACGTAGCCGATGAATGACCAAGTGTGGCGCAGTGTGCCCACCGACTGCCCACACATGTAAGGATCAAGGCAAACGTATACGATAGCCTGAGAGCCAGCGATTACCTTTGTTTATAAAGTTTTAGGGATACATAATCCCACGTAAACTGTTAATGACTCGATTAAGGAGTTATGAAAGTTTGAGCGTATTCACCTTTGTTATGATCAGTGTGTCTCACTGATTTATGCTTGAGCATTATCTTGGACCTATAGTACGAGAATAACCTTTTGTAAATACTATAACAATGATCTAGCTTCAGACCTTTATTATGTTTTTGCATAATTATGACCCTGATATATCATTTGCTTATATAAAATATTTAGACCTTTAGTGCTTTTGTTTCTTTACCATTTATGTGCTACGTTTCTTCTTCATGAGGAAACGTCAATTTTAGGTTTCTTCTTCATGAAGAAATATCAATTTGACTATATCCCTTGCATGTAAAATATCACACCCCAACCTAGCGACGGAACATGTCGGTGTGCGACAATATTTATATCATAGCTCAAAGGACACTAAATAATGATTGTGACAATAACTAATTAATTTAATAATATCAAAGTACACAAGTATTCATAACATCCAAAATAAACCAAACATTACATCATACTCAAAACTAATAAATGTTCTTTGTTTTATTAAATCCTAAGGTCCAACTAAAACTTCAAACTTTACTTCAATCATGTCATGTAGCAACTTGCGATATGCAGAAAAATAGATGTATTTGTCAACATAATGTTGAGGAAGTAATCACAATTTGAAATATATACATAATACTAAAATCAACAATTCCTTGCGATGATTTGCATTACTTCAACTAGCATAACAATTAAATAAAAGTGTCTTTTAACCCGAATCACATAGATATCGAGCTACTCCGACGGAATATGATCATAGTATGAGGATGAGGATGAGGATGAGATACCAACCAACTATAAAACTGTAAACACATAGTCAAATAGCATGTAACAACTAATCGAGCAACATCACAATATTAAAATAATGGAATTGAGTTTATAATGTACTTAAGTAAATAAATAAACTTGAGCTTGGTGTTCGCATAAAGCCCTCAAAACAAACATAGAAAAAGGGAAGTGTGATTACTCACCTTGATTAGTGAATGAAAAGATCGGGTCTTTGGTTAAACTTGGGTGAGTTCTAAAGAGTAATCCCTAAATCCAAGTAATTAAGATTCTTTAGAATGTGTTGGATAAATAAAAGTTAAAGAAATATATATATATATATGTATATACATATTTATATATATATATATATATATAATACAACTAGAAGTAAAAAAGAACCAAGAAAAACGAAATCGGGTTTGAACAGATTTATGTCACCAATTGCACAAATCTTTAAAAATATCAACTTCTCAAAAATTATAAAAATCTCCAATCAACTAAATTAATGTGAAAGGAACAACTTTTCTTTAGAAAGTTTGCCCAGATTCGGACTTGATATAGGCTAAAATAGTTAATCTTTACAAAGGGTACAAATCTGCGCACTAATTTTAAAATAATTATTGTGAAGCCATACGAAAGAATAAAACCACATAAATAGTCGTTAGAACCGTAACTCAATAAATTTAATGATAGACTTTTGACTTGCATCATTCCAATTTATTATGATCAAGTTATCGCTCAACCTTTGTCGAACAGTTATGCTGTTAAATCTGGAACATTGTAAGTAGTAATATTTTTTATGCTTTGGAATGGATTTTGATAAAAACAAATTATGAACCAATTATGGTATGATAAATTCAATATGTTTGATCATATATCATCAAAATCCTTATGGTTCATGAATCAAAATAAATTAAACATAACAACAACTTCAAGAATATAAGAACTTATTAAGGTGTGACTAATAAAGATCATCTTGCAACCTTATGTTCTTTGTCTCCTCCACCCCATATACCATAGTGTATGGACTAGGTGGGATCATAGACATGAATATATAATGGTTTTAGAACCAATATAAAAAAATAAGAGGAAATGAAAAAAAAACAAACACATAATACATGATTAAGAACAAAGAAAACATAAAGAATATAACTTAAAAACTTACTTAGAGGAATGTTTTAGGGAGGAAAAGAAGAGATAAATTAGGAAAGAAAAAGATGAAAATGAAATGGTATTTATAGTTGTGATTAGAAGGGGGTTGAATGGGTAAGTTTTGAAGAGAAAGTTTAGTTAATTTAATTTTAATAATAATAATACTAATGAAATAAAATTCCAAAAAGAAAAAAAGAAAGGTAACAAATGCCGTCCAAGAAAAAGAATATATTATTATTTTTTTTATTATTTTATTTTATTTATGTTTGTAATTATAGTTTTATAAATAGGTATTAAGTTTGGTAAATTGCGAAAAGTATCTTCTAGTTTTGTAAGCGAAATAATTTGATCTTTTAAGATAACCCATAAATTTACAATTGGTCGGGTTTAAAATATAAATACAATGAAACGGAAAAACCGAAATATTACATAAAACTTTTGTTTCTTTAGTTATAAAGAAACATTAATTTAACTATAATATTTGCATAAGAAAAGCTATGTTTATACTTCATTTGATAAAGGTTGGGCTATACCCCTAACTAGGGTGTAAGCCATATAATAAAATAATAACTTAAGTGTAACCTCTACATTATAGGGGTACTTAGAGTTAAACACCTATGCTTGAGCAGTACGTCTACTTTATATCTCATACTGGTGCTTAAACTGTTGGAACTTCGGGGCTTGGCTCGTCGGCACATCTCTCGAGACTATGTGTGTGTTTTGGAAGGTGTTTTGGTATGAATGAGGAAGATGCCGTGAGCCCCCCTTTTATAGGCTAATTTCTCAGCCAATCGCGTATCACGATGGCTAAAAAGGCAAGTCGTCGTGTAGCGCGATGACTCAGGTTATTCGGGTGATACCACGAGGCCTGCCACGTGGCTTAACACATGTCATGTTGCCGTGGAAGCTACGTCGCGTAGTGCGATGGCCGAAAGGTAAGGGCGTCGCGTAGTGCGACACCGCCCAAATATCGGGTTTTATGGTGTTTCTATCGCCTATCGCGATGGGCCTAACTAAGGTTCATCGTGTAGCGCAATGGGTAGGAAAAATTAAAATTTTCGTTTTGGTGTGCAAAGGAGCCATCAAAGTGCCACATTACGCCCACCGCACTTCGCCCGAGCCTGTGTCTGTGCACATTGGGGGCTTCGCAGCCTCGCTAAGACCACTGAGTGTGTCTTGTCATATAAGAATATTACCTTGTGAGCCTTCCTCCTTATAAGAAGCTCACAAATTTGTCTTTCTAGCAATATGAGAAAAGCCTACTTCCTTTTTCTAGCCATATGGGGTAACACCACTTTCTCCTTTTTCCAATATGGGAAAATTGGACAAACCCAGTTTCTTATTTCCCATTCTAAAGTAATAATTTGGAAAATAGTTTCTTTTAGGTCTTTCAACTTTTTAAATTTGATATGTATATATCAAATTGCACTAATTTTGACGTTATTTTACTAATCTCGTGAAAATAACGTTAAAAGTGGGGGAAGGTTAATCAGGCATCATGTGGTGGCGTTGATAGCCGAAAGACAAGGGCACATGCACCAATCAGCCGGTGTCCCGATGATTGAGTGCTATGTGCCTTATGTCCAAGGCTTGATGCAAAACTACTATCAAGCCGGGGGTCTCATCGGAAGCAGCCTCTCTGTCCATATGGGGTAGAGGTAAGGTTGTCTACATCTTACCCTCCTCAGACCCTACCATAGCATTGCTATTGGTGGGATATACTGAGTACGATGATGATGATGATGATATGATGATGAACTTTTTAAATTTGATAAAACCGATTCAAAATTTTCCGGATGTTACATGCGCCGTGTTTAATTTTTTGGTATTAAAAATTTAGGGTATATAACATATAATATTAGTACATACTTTTATATGTATAAAAAATCTAATCAGGTATTAACGGATACTTAACAGGTAAATGCGTATTTTACCTGTTCAGACACAAAAATTAATCGGTTGATTCGTGTCTACCTGTTTAGTACACGAAACATATTAAGACCATACCCAATACCTTTTGAAGTCATGTAGGTTCGTGTCTTGTATTCGTGTATCGTGTCTAAATTGTCAGCCCTAGTTTTGAGACCTGTATGTGGCTATGTATACAATTCCGTTTATATGCAAGCTGGTTAGATTACAAGTATCCTCTTTTTTTTCGGTGCGAAATGAAATTCATAGGATATAATTATGAGTAATTCAAAGGATAACTATAAATAATTTCTAGGATTATTATGTAACCCCCTTTCCTTTGACCAACGGGTTCTCAATCCCATCTGCCTCTGACTCGACCATGATATTTCACTCATGATCTGGTCTGGTCGACTCAATCATGATATTGAAGGATGGGACCTTTTCTCTAACTCGAAAGGAGATGCTATTTCTTCTTCTTAGAAGATGCAGTCAGTAAGCTCTCACTTATCTTCTTCATTTACGAAAATAGATAGATAAGAAAAGATGTCAGCCTCTCTTTTCTCGCGGAACACTCACTTAATGGGGCTCTTTGATTTGAAAGACAACAACAAAAGTGAAAGAAGGAGGTCTATTTTGTTGATCGATGTTAATGGACCAAGAAATCTATCCTTTATTGAAAGCTCCAAAGGTAAGAAGAAATGAAAGAGAGGTTTTGTCAATGATTAAAGGGAAAGGTCACTTAGAGCGAAAACCAATCAAACTCAAAAAGATAGTTTTTTAATAATTTATTTTTTTTCTATAAAATGAGAAATTTACTAAACAAACAAAAACGAATTCAAAACTAATAGAAAATAAATGAATAATGACAATTTAATCGTTTTATTTATACTCCTATAGTCTCTCAAATTTTATCTTTTCTTAAACAAAAAAAAAAGGGATATATTTTCTCTTGGACCCATTTGATATTTTTCTTTCAAGAAACGAATATATTTTTTAATGTATATGACAAGAGTGGCCTCTCTAGACTTTGTATAATACATACACTTTGACAACTGACTCATCATTTTAGGGTCTACGTGTTGGTGGGTTCTAACTCTGAATATTCACGACGGGCCTAAAATATATCGGGACAAAAACATGCCAGGTCAAAGAAACATTACAAATAATAATGTTAAAACATGAAACACAACAACATACATAATTAACCGATACAAGACCGTTTAAACAATAAATTATTGTTTTTTAGAATAGTTAACTTATACACCCTAGGAATCAGCAAATGATAGCGGGTATTGTTGATCAATTCCTCTATGGTGATAATGGAAAACATGATAATACGATAAACCCATTAATCATATGCGTACCTGTTAAAGCATGGAGAGTAGTAACCGCAACAGAGTATGATGTAGTCGACATGTTTGCCATCTTGATTGAGTTCTCCTTTAGGATATATAGTTAAGGATGGTGTTAGGGTTCTTGAGAGGAACCCGGTTTTGAAGAGAGGATGCACATAAAATTGTTATGTGTGTGATTGGTTAGGTTATGATGTTAATCTTTATCTTTCTTTATATACACCCAAGTGGAAACCTTTTATTAGCTAATAATGGTAATATGTCCCATCAATAATTACCAAACTAGTATAATTATGTATAAATTAATTATTTTGATCTAATTATTATATAAATGATGATGATGTCCATATAAATAAATATATAAAATATATTTATTCTTATATTCTCCCACTTTGTCAAGTAATAGTTTATTATGAATATTAGATAAGTCTGATAAGAAGTTAACACATTTTAGCTTTAAACTCAAACTGGAATAGAGAAATACAGTCATTGAATTGAACATCAGCTCAAGACCCCCATTAATCATACTGCAGTCCTTATTTAAGTAGTTATGATCAAAATTTTCAAGTAAGCCCTTCAGAACGTTTGATTTGTATTATAATTTGTCTATATGTCATTATGCATGCAGAACATATTAAGAGACGTACAAAATCAAAATTGACGAGGAAAATTAATAGTTAATCATTCATAGTATGATATGCAATTGTGCATAGTCATCAATAAACCCGTCATTGTTATAAGCGCTTTCATAATATTTATGGGTGATAGACTTTTAGTTATAGGATCCTTAAGCATATCATCAATGCATTTGATATGAAAATTTAGCTTTCTCAATTCGTTCATAAATGAATAATTAATTTCATATCAAAATTTAATGCAGCACCTCCCAGACTGTTACTGTTTGATAAAACAGGGTAGCTGACTTTATCACAATAAGTCTTCAATATATAATTTATATGGAGTTTAATAAAACTTATAAGTTAACTAATAAATATTCAACAACATTTATTGACAACGTTTTAATTAATCAACATATTATGTCTTTATGACTTAGGTTGTTGTTATCAGTTCATTATGACTCCCCATGAGATAGATTTATCTTCTGACATAAGAATATATCCCGAAAATTGCATTTTGTTATCTTTGAGTATAACAAAGTTTAGAGTAATCAACCACTTTGAATTCTCACTTCTTCCTTTAAATTACAGTCTTTCGTTTTCTTTAAAGATATTTTAATACTCTGTTAGATGCTTTACATTAGTCTAGACATATATAGTATGTTGCAATTTTGAGTAATATCTGAACGAGTATAGACTTAAACCAATATAAGACTTCTACTTAATGAAGCACAAGAAATATCTCAGTGATCCTATTATCCTCTAAAGGAGAACAATATTGTTTGTTACATGCATAAGAACCCATTTAAGCTATAACTTATGGAACAAAACTAACGCCCCTTTGGGTTTATTTCAGAATGGTATGATATCTATCACGTAGGGATATGTTTGAGATCTATCATATCAAAGTATGTCTGAAAAATGCCTTGACTTATGTAGCATATACTTGTCAAAAGAATTCCATCTATATAAGGGCAAGTTTGTTTTGATCCCACTCATCTTGAGGTAGGCGAATTAATCCACTTGGTTCTTAATAAAAATAATTGTATTAAGATTTCGTCACATTATGATGTTTGTATTAACCCATACATGGATTTTATTGACTCACAAACTAAATGCTCTTTTGCTCTTTGACCTTCTGTTTATAACTTTTAGGTTGTTTTATGAACATATAAATATGTAAGCTGGTTGTTAAGGAAAGTTGTTTTACTGTATATCTAATATAGCTTTTAACTATTATAAGCTACTAGAATGGTAATGATCCTTAAATAATCTTTTGTAATATATGCTATAAGATTCTTTGATGATTTATTTCCTTTTGCAGATAACCTTTAACAATCAATCATGCTTCTTAGTGTCTTAAACATTTGTATTAGGATTTAGTTTAGTTATGAACACCCTTAGGTGTTTCAACAAAATCTCAAACGTTGTTTTGACTTATGAAGTTATTTGCTAATAATAGCTTTATTCCCATAGAAGATTGATTGATGCTAATGGTTTAATTAGAAGAGGTAGAATCAGTAAACTTTCCAACATCCATTTCAACTTTAGTTAGGGAGGCTGCATAATCCTCAATTTTAGTAAGTTTTAAAACCTAGATGACCAACTAAGTTGATTATTGGGTTTATTAGAAGTTTCAATTTTATGGATTAGCTCTTGGTTAGGTTGCTATCAATTTTTTGGATTCTAAATATGTAACCATTGGGGCAGCATGGTGTACAAGAGGTGTAATCGGAGTTAAATTCGGAGTAAAATTTAATGACTCTCTTCCCCACGTCTCTTATACTTACAACAAGTCATTATAAGGACTTTTACTACTCACACTGACCTTAGAAGCCTTTAGGAAATTTACATGCTTATGGTCAATATTTCTAGAGCAATAGATTCTAATAGAGAAACAAGTTAATAATATAAGTTGAAGTGGTTTCTCTTGGTGAGAATTAGTTTAGTAAGAGATCTAAATATGCCCACGTTTAAGCAACAATGAAACTTTTGTAAGAGTAGTAGTAAATTCTAAAGAGATAAGTTTTAATGGAATAGTGTTGTGATTGAGCAGTGTTTTGTACAAGAGGTGTAATTGAGATAATATCAAGTTTTCACTCCCCCACCTCTCGCAAATCTTATAAGTCATGATTGAGACACTTAAGGCTCCCACTGATCTTTGATATCTCTAGGAAAACTACATGAGAAGTTTCAATGATGTACGTGATGTGGGAATTTGCCATATATACGTTAGACTTAATTTGATTTCCTTTATATGTCATAAGAAACTTAGGGACATATTTAGAAGAAATCGTATTAAGTATATATGAATGGATCTCTTTAAGACCATGGACCATAGAAGACAGATTGGATACAAGTAAATAGCCTTTTAAATAAAAGAATTATGTCTGAATATCCCGTTTGAATAAGTTCCACGATTGTAAGTGAAATATAACTTCTAGTGGACCCATACTTATTTCTTAAGCCAAATAATGTTTAGGGCATCTAATACATGATTTAAAATCACTAAGAATGAGATTATATGAAAAATCATCCTCATTAACCATGTCATGATTTCTCATGAAATTTGTCTTTAATGGATGAATTTTATAGGTCTCGTTTATCTTTGGTTAATTTTTTATTTGCATGATAACAAAAGTTGAGAAAGTATATAATATCATCTAGTTCTTTTTTATAAATGTTTCAATCAAGATATTGATAACAAATAATATGAGAGTTTAAGGTAAGAGCGACTTTATGTTGGCTATGCAAACCTCACAACTGCCATAATGTTACTTAAGTATTGATACTGAATTCTGATTAATCTTCTAGAATATTTAAGGTATCATATAGCATAATTAGAACACAGTTTATCATGGTTCTGATAACCTTAACATTTAAATATTTAACTAACACTTATGTTAGTCATTTGTTGATTTCAGGTAAACATATAGAAGTAGACTCAATCAATTATGTGTTAATGGGAATATTAGGATTAGCAGACTTAAATATCATTAATATTATACAACTATCAATTTAGCCGGTTGTTCTTTTGAATTATGGATAGTCTTGTTGCTTATGCTTAATCTAATGAGATAATTTGCAATGAGACTTCTTCGTAGAAAACTTATAGATGGAAGTAATGCTTGTATATTGTCTATGAATCTTAGAATTATCCTCTTTTGGGTTTTAGTAGTAGTGAGTTGAATTTAATCTTATTTTCCAATACCAGACATTTCTTTTCATGTACATATGTTGGTGATCAACACACTCATTTTTCTTTGGCACTTCTGAGTGTTATAGTTTATTCTTAAGGCACCAAATTGTAATATTGAAAATTTTAGTATGTAATGTACTAGAAAATTGTACTTATTTTCATGAGTGAGCCCTTAATTTTATGTGCCATGATATTATATATTATGATGTATTTAGTAATGCCATTTAACCTTATAGTTAGAATTTTTAAGGAATGCATGCATCTTAGGAGTTATTTTAATTATTTTATAGATATTATATTAGTTTTAGGAAAAACTAAATCCAGAATAACTCTATTTGATAGCATGAGTTTATTGACTATCATAAGAGATATTATGTTTGACTCATCCCATTTCTCATGCTCTTGGTTTATTCTTATTGCTATTATTAGAAGAAGCAACGAGATGGTCATATCTTGATGATAATCAAAAAACAAGAAGAGCTGACTGTTAATGAAACTCTTTATGAAGCAAAACATGTTTGGGTTTGAGATTAGAGTGGATGATTTGAATGAAATAATAATTTCTAGGAAGAAAATTATAGTGAGTAATGCTATGAGATATCAATGTAAGACAGATTAAAATTTATGATCATTAGATTAATGAAGGATCATTACCGTGAGACAGATTTTTCTTTTTGAATTGTAAAATTATTATTAATGAAATTTAAATTTGATAAGTATATTAAATCATTAAAATTTATTGTTATTGACTTATTGTATTGAGTTGGGAAACTCCTTTTTCTTAAGATAGAGTTTATTATTGACTGACCGAAGACTCGCTATCTTGATAGCGTAAGAATTAGAAGAATTGTAAAGCTAGTTACTTGGCGTAACTAGCGAAGAAGGTGCCACTACCTTTGACAAGTGACGAAGTGTAAAACCCGGTATTTGGAGCAGCTAGTAAAAACACTCTCGATCGGTGGATCGGGGAAATAACGTAGAGTGAATTAGTTAGCATTCACTTAAACTTATCTAAATTGGTTGTGGCATCTCTATCTCTAAACCTTTTACATTTTTGCATTTAATTTTATAAGTTTCCTGGTTCCCATTCATTTATCACGAAACTAGAATATCGTCCTAAGTTATCGTGTAACTAGGTTATCACTTGAATAGATAGCATCACAAGTAATTTGGTGACGTAATTTGGGTCACCAGTTCTTGTTTTGTTTTGAAAATTTATTTTGGGCTAGTGAAAACTGAATTGATATGCTAGATTAGTAAAAGGAGTACTCAAAAGTTGGTGTTATACAGATTTAGGTGCGTCATCGAAAATTGTTCTTCAAAGGTATTGGGTTGGTGCAAATATGAATCTACATTGGGCCTGTTAAAAATTAGACGGAAAGTTTCGATACAATTCGGTTTGAATATGTAAAATCCATTTGACTGTAGTATTTGACCTTTTAGATAGGAACAACATTGATTATAACTTATAAGTCACTGTTACTGTTTTCCTAATTACGCCTCTTAAATACCTCTAAGGTAGTAAAAATGTAAAAGGAGGAAAATAAGGAAAAACTATGTTCAAGCCTTAGCGTTCAAAAAGTAGAAAGAGTCGAAAAACCATGTTGAACTTTTGGCATTCTGTTTTTTTTTCCTGATTTGCT
This sequence comes from Bidens hawaiensis, assembly GCF_021521415.1. Classification (NCBI taxonomy): domain Eukaryota; kingdom Viridiplantae; phylum Streptophyta; class Magnoliopsida; order Asterales; family Asteraceae; genus Bidens; species Bidens hawaiensis. The sequence goes on along the minus strand of NW_027496855.1, from coordinate 93,430 downwards.
ACCCACAACGTTGATTTCACAAAATCAATGGCGAAAGTAAAAATGTAATAAAAAATTTAGAACGTCACATTTTTATAATATTTTGTAACTTTAATAAATGCAAAAAAAAAAAACAAAATATTCCGTCAAATATCTTTAAAATTAACTTAAAAGTAAAAATTTAAAAGATTACATTCTATGAAATATAGTGGGCTGATCGACACAACCCACTCAGCCCGAGACTAAACCAAATAAATAAATATTTCAACGTCTGTAAAATTGTTTCATATCCAAAAAATTGAAATACTTGAATTATTATCCCTAATAAAAGGGAAACATCACATTTCTTTTCTAAACCCATGGTGAAAATCAATATCAAACATGTTTTCTTCACCTTCATGTAGTGGTTTTCATGCATTTAATACAGAAATGGTAGCTGATCATTCATCAACTTTTAGTTTTTACACACAACAATTAGCTCTCACACAAACGACATAGAAAGGCAACCAACCAGTGTCTGCAGCTGCATAACACAAGCAGTACTAATACCGACACAAATAAAGATCACGTTTTGTGTAATCATTTTCTGTCATTGTAATCGCTCAACTTAACCGAAAACTTATTTATTATATTACCTATTGCATTCTCATAATCAAAGAAAGTCATGATTTTCACATATATCAGAGTATTGCAAAACTAAATGGAAAACAGGTTTTGTACATGCTGAAACCATAATGGACCTTAGTCTTATAAGGTAGCAGTGAAAGATCTGAAAGCATAGCAAAACTAAATGTTGTATAATAAATCGGTTGACCTGCCTGCTAACCCATTAACCAGTTAAGTTTTAAGAATTTTTAAAAAAGCTCCTACTAAGATTTTAGAGGGGCTTATTGAAATTTGACAGAGTATACAAATTAAAAGTTTAATATTTTACCCTCTCACTACATTTCCATAAGTGAAATCGATCTCTCTTCTCATTACTCATTCTCTGATCCTTTGATTTAATTTGGTTCCTCTATTGCCGAGCTGCAGTCATTCATTGTTTAAATTGTTACCAAAGTTACTGGGCATTACACATTCACAATGAACATTAAACAGGTCGACCTCAAACATGACACAAATTTAAATGTGTCCGACACATGGGCATAGATATGCACATCGTGCTCGGGTTCACCTACTCAACCTGCCAACCCGACATGATTGACACCCGTAAATTTCCAGTCACAAAGGAATAGAAAGGGATTAAAAGGGGTAGGTGGCAGTTAACTGAGTCTGCTCTATTAATGAGATTATAAAGTTAAGAAGCCTAATTTTCCAATTCACAGAGTTAATTCGACCTCATGCCTTAGTTTATACATGAAAAATGCAATCAGATGCCTCTGAATATTTTCCTAAGCTAACAAAAATACAGTCAACAGGTCTAAGAAAATAAAATTTCCAGTATTATTCCAAATCAACTAAATCGTGGAAAGCATAGGAAAATTAACTTGATCCGCCACCTTGTGACAGAAACCGCAAAGCACTCGCCACTTGGAACTCCCCTATAAAAGTAACCAACTAACCATATCAAAATATCAACTCTCAGCTATTCCCATAATCTCATTTAACGTTTTAAACAACTGCATACCGCGTCTTCTTAATTCCTACTTACGCGATGAAGAACCAGACCGCAAAAGTCCACTCTTAACTCTTTTCAAGAGCTGAAATGGCATAGCTCAAGTAAACCTTTCCATCTTGAAGTTTAACCGCACTGATTAATTAACATACTCGAACCCAATTATCAACCTCTTAACATAAACAATATAACTAAAATCAGTCACAAATTTCGAATCTAAACATCTCCATAAGCTCATCTCCTATACTTAACAATCATTTCAGCATTCAACATTCAAATCATTCACGAATTATTCACACACAGTAACATAAAACAAAATAAGACTTGAAGAACATCTGCAACTGAAATTTGGAGTTCGACGAGTATGACTACTTGGAGAAGACCGTCAACCACCAAAACGGTTCAACTTCAAAGGCCAAAAAGGGTTACCGAATGAAGGACAGAGAAGATGTTGTAGGAGTGATGATTAGCAAGAGAAACAAAGACGAAAATAATAACAGCACAAGACTGCAAGAGACAGAGATAAGCCATCTTCCCGGGCATACCGTCACAGAAGTAGCTGCTAACGAGAAATAAATCGAGACCGAGATCGTCACATAAGTTAGCAAAAACTGAATCTAAACATCTCTATAAGTTCATCTCCTATAACTAACAATCATTTCTAAAATCTACATTCAAATCACTCATGAACACACTAAAATATAACGAAATAAGACTCAACATATACCTCCATAACAAGAAGTCAAACCGATTTGAAACCCTAACACATAAACCGCACCAACAGGTTTCACAAATCTCAAATTCAAACAGTATTCAACACCAATAAGTACTAAATATAACGAAATCCGAATAGATAAAACCTTACTCCTGGTTCTTCAGCTTCTCAATCCGCTGATTCAGCTGCTCGACACGCACCACAAGCTTCGTAACCGAGTACAGGATCCAGTAAAAGACGAGCGCGGTGGCAATAAGCAAGGCGTTACGTTGACTCTTCATGATTGACTTCTGGTGGCGTAGGTGTTCGGAAGGGGAGCAATCGAGTGCATCGCAGGTAGGTCTGGTCTCGTACTTCCAGTAGATGTCTAGTAATAAGAATGGGACGATGGGCTTGAGGAGGCTGGTGGTGACGGCGATTAGGCCTTTGACGACGTCTTGGTTTACATTTTCATTCTTTTAACTAGCAGCGATTTGCTGATTTTTTTTAAAGATGAAACTTTCCTTTCTCATTAAAATTATACAATTATAAACTTTTTGTTGCATTAGGGTTTGTACATTAGGCTTAATGAGTTGTACTCATTTTTGTTTCTTTTTTTTAATCTTTTACTTTTAACCCAATAGTTTTACGTTTTTACAATTTTACATCAATACTTTTCATTTTCTACTTTGTTTCATATACTTTTCATCTTTTTCAATTTTTTTGTTTTACGTCTAGATGTAAATTTTACGAGTTAATACGTCGAAACGTGCGTGTGTGGTTCAATGTTTTACTTTCAACTTTGGTCCCCTATACTTTTCATATTTTCAAAAAGTTCCGTTTTACGTTCCGGTCTAAATTTTTCGAGTTAACACATCGAGACGAGCGTGTGTTTTTCAACGTTTTTATTTTTATTTATTTTTGTTGTTTAACATTGTTACAAATATGAAAGGCTGTCAACTTTTGTCTATATTGACTTAGTTATTACTCTCTATGTTTTATGTTTCGCGTGCGTAGTTTAATGTTATGATGTATACTTTTTGTTCGGTTATATTTTTTTTTGTTTTTTGTATTTCCTTTATATACGATATTTTTGCGGTGTTGGTGGTTGCTAGCGGTGGTGTGACACGGATGCTACTTGACACGCTTTTACACTCCCTCCGCAACGCGGGGGCATAATGCTAGTTATATATATAATTAGCAACTTAAGTATGTATTATAACTTGTACCTTGGGCTTAGTGAGTTGTACCCACTTTTAGTTTACTTTTTCATTTTTTTTATCTATTAATACTTTACTTTTAACCCAACACTTTAACATCTTTTACAATTTAATCCCAACACTTTTAACTTTCAACTTTGGCCTACTATATTTTTACTTTTTACAAATGTTATGTTTTACGTTTCGGTCTAAATTTTGCGAGTTAACACATCGCAATGTGCATGTGTGATTAAACGTTTGTTTTTACGCTTATTTTTCCTCTTTCACGGGCTCGTCGTAACACGCAACTCCTAGATCAAGTTAGTTACTTTTTTTAGGTTTTACGTATAGCTTGTATGGTTCAACGTTTTACATCTATGGTTCGTTCTGTTTAATTTTTATTTCTTTCTTTATACAAGTTTTCTTTGATGGTTGTGGTCGCTAGCGGTGGCGTGGCATGGATGTTACTTGACATGATTTTACGCCCCCACCGCAACGCGGGGGCATGATGCTAGTTTAAAACAAAAACGATTACCATAAGTGGCACAAACGGATAGGGGTGGCAATCTAGACCAAAATCATTTCAAATAGGTCAATTTGGGTTGTTTTAAAAATCATATGAGTTGGTTTGAGTCATTGATTTTAACAAAATGGGTCTAAATAGGCCACTTGAAATTCCACCTTCTTATTTTCGGGCCAAAATGGGTTGACAAATTTAAAGAAATGGGTTGATGTGGGTTAGTGTCTTAAGAAAAATGGCAGGTTCGGGCTGAAACGGGTTTTGGATTGGAACGAGTACGGTTTAGGTTTTGACTCGGATAGGTTTTGAGCCGACACGAGTTTTCGCACTGAATGGGTTGGGTTTCAGTTACCTTTATTTCTTTTTGTAATGAGAAGTAATTGTTTTTACTTGTAGTAGGAGATATGGACTTATTATGGGATAGTATTTTATTCCATATTATTTTCCTTGTTTTTCGAAGTCCTAGTCGGTTTAGGCTTCTTTTATTTTTCCCTATATAATGGCCTTGTAATTCATGTTTTGATAATAAGAAAAACCCAATTGATTCCTCTGATCGTAATTGTTTATTATAGCATCAGAACAGGTTCTATCCTAATCTCTAAACAAACCCTACCACCGTCTGTTATACCATGACTGGAGGCAAAGATGACGCCGCCGACAATTCTGCCGAAAATTAAATCAACCATAACTCACCATACTACTCCACCCGCCGGACTATCCAAGGCAAGTCCACGTAAACGATCTTCTTACCGATAGCAATTACATAGATTGGTCGTAAGAGATGATCAACTTTCTCTCGGCCAAAAACAAAATCGGTTTTATTGATGGAACCATCAAGAAACTAGAAGAAAACTCAACCAACCACATGCCATGGATGAGGTGTGACGCCATGATCAAAGGATGGCTTAACACCGCCATGGAAAAGAAACTCAGAAACAACGTAAAGTAAGCAAAAACCGCTGAAGAAATCTGGTTGGATCTCAAAGAACGCTTCTCCAAAGAAAATGCATCGAGAGCATACGAGTTAAAACAAAGCCTAACTTTCATTCGGCAAGATGGGGTATCGGTCTCCACATATTATACAAAGCTTCGCGTGTTATGGGATGAATTGCAATATGTTCTTCCCACGCCTAGATGCTCATGCAACCGGTGCACATGAGACATCGGGAAGAAACTAAGTGTAACAAAAGAAAAAGAGAAGTTATACGAGTCCCTACTCAGGCTAGATGCTGATTTTGCTACAATTCGGACCCAAATCCTTGCGGTGAGCCCTGCGCCATTGCTAGGAACCGCTTACCATCTGGTCTCGGAGGATGAGCAGCAATGGTCCATCACATCAAGAAAGAAGCAACATATGATAGTTCGCTTTTTAGAGTCTCGTTGTCGAAGGGAAGCAACAACCAGCAACCAAAGGTGACACAAAAAGAAAAAAAGGGCCCTAGTGATTCCGTTGAAAGATGCAACTTCTGTGGTAGGGATGGTCACACCCAAGATGGTTGTTTCAAACTAATCGGGTACCCTGATTGGTGGCATTGTAAGAAAAGTGAGAAAATTAAACCAAAAACAGCAGCTCATGTTGAATCCGATGCTTGTCCTATCACAGGACTAACCAAAGAACAATACGATCAGTTTGTCAATATCTTTGGTAATGGACAAGAGTTGAATGGAGGACCAGTTGCAAACATTGCCCACACACCACCAACCGCAAATAACACAGGTAATTCGGACCTTAAAGAAAATTGGGTCGTTGACTCGGGTGCTACAGATCATATCACCCACAAGGCCTCGGTACTTGAAAACATATTCAAGGCCCAACACGAACCCCCGGTTACCATACCTAATGGATAAAGTGTAGCGGTTGAGGGTAGAGGCGATCATACTCTGTTTAACAAAAGAAAAATCCAAGGAGTTCTTCATGCCCCCGATTTTAATTGCAATTTATTATCTGTTAGTAAATTGTCCAAAGATCTCCAATGTGCAGTAACATTCTTTCCTGATTTTTTTGTCATGAAGGGCTTAAGTTCGAGGACGTTGATTAGATTGGGTAAGTGCAAGAATGGTCTATACCAGATGGAGATGGGGGGAGACAGAAGACACGCTATGGTGACAGTCATCGATATTTGGCACAACCGTTTAGGTCATGCATCAGATTCTAAACTTCATCGTGTTAGTTTTTTGAGAGACTCCTTAAAGAATAAAAAGGGCATTTGCGATTCTTGTATTAAAGCTAAGCACACAAGGCTTCCTTTTCCTATTAGTTCAATAAAAACGAACGATTGTTTTGAATTAATACATTGTGATACATGGGGTTAATATCGTACTTTGTCTTTGTCGCGTGCCAGTTATTTTCTTACCATTGTTGACGATTTTAGTAGGGCCGTATGGGTGTTCCTTCTAAAACATAAGAGTGAGGCTAGTATGTGCTTAATTAATTTTCATAAGATGGTTAAGACACAGTTCAATAAAGGTGTAAAAAGAATTAGATGTAATAACGGAGGGGAATTCGTTTCAAACAAGATGCATGAATTTTATGAGGGTGAAGGAACATTGTTAGAAACACCGTGCCCACACACACCTCAGCAAAATGGGGTGGTGGAACGAAAGCATAGACACCTTCTTGAAACAGCATGTGCGCTAAAATTTGAAGCGAACTTATCCACCAAGTTTTGGGGAGAATGTATTTTAACAGCTACCTACATCATAAATCGGTTGCCATATGATGTTATTGGTAACAAAACACCTTATGAAGTATTGTATAACGAGAAACCTAGTTATGATGTATTATAGAAATACGAAGACAGAGGGACAAGTTTGTTGAAAGGGGGAAACCAGGAATTTTCTTAGGTTATCCAAGAGGTACTAAAGGATACAAAGTGTACGACACAAAGTGTGACAAGGTGGTAATTTCTAGGGATGTGAAATTTATTGAAACTGTTTACCCTTACAAAAACTTAACACGCTTAGAACATGAAGAAGAGGTGTTTCAATTTCTAGCTGAATGGGATACTGAACATAATTCAGATGAGGTAATAACCAATAACCATACTCATCCAAGCTGAAGACAAGGAATCAACCCAGAAGAGCAGGAAGCTGAGCCCATTCAAGCACTGAATTTAGGGATAATTACTGAAGAATAAAACAATATAGAAGGCTCAAATGTAAACGATGTTGGGCCTGATATTGAGGAAGAAGAAATTGATAGTGTGCCGAACATTGATGAGCCCATGATGTCTCATCCGGTTAGAGAAAAACGAGACATTAGACCACCAAAGCATCTCTCCAACTACAAAGTTAATCTCCCACCATCTCTTGACCACACACGACCCGACAACAATAAATGGTCCTCAACGGTACACCCTATTTCAAATTTTGTTACTTATAATAATTTTTCCGACTCACATAACGCCTTTTTAGCCACCATTGATTCCCAACATGAGCCAAAGTTTTTTGCTCAAGCTGTTAAAGATCACAGTTAGAAATAAGCCATGGAGAAAGAAATTAAAGCTCTTAAAGAAAACGGTACATGGACTCTTGAAAATTTACCCAAGGGAAAACGTGTCATTGATTCAAAATGGGTGTATAAAATCAAATATCAGCCTAATGGAGAAGTCGAATGATTCAAAGCAAGACTCGTGGCAAAAAGTTTCACCTAGATGGAAGGCATTGACTATCATGAAACTTTTGCCCCAGTAGCAAAACTGGTAACTGTTCAAACTTTACTGGCTGTCGCGGTGATGTGCTAAAAGTAGTTATATAATTTATTAACTAAAGACTCTTAACTTAACTAAAACTACTAACCGGCAAGTGAACCGGTCGACTCTAATACAGCTAAGTAAGTCCAGATATCGAACCCACGAGACTCTTTTAATTACGTAAACTATCTAATTAGACTTAACTACAGACAAAACTATTTATTTATATTATTTTAAGGGGGGGTTTACTAAAATACTAATTTTAAACTAATTAAAACTAAGTAATAGAATTAAATATGACTCAACTTAGAACTTAAACTTAATTCAGATGATGATAGATAAACCACCTAGGCTAGAATCTCCAAAGTTTCAGTTATCAGTTCATTGGAAAAATGCTTTGTTATGGAACTGGGATCATAGAATAGTCACTTAAAAGAAAACCCGAACAGGACCCCTGCCCCTTCTCAAGAAGACACCTATGTATTTCTATTAAGTTCTTAAACACACCAGTTTTAAAATTAGACTTCCTTACGGTTACCTAATTAATTACGAACAAGTACCTTTAAACGAAATCCTACCTTACACCGCGGAAATCAAAGGCAGTTTAATAAATTCATTCGACATTAATAGACAAAGCTGAAAAATCAAACCTAGACGGACTCCTTACGAAGAACTAAATCTAGCAATCCTAATCAACCAAGACCTGTCAAATAACCTATCACCTTACAGCTTTTTAGGTTAGCAGCACACTTTTACTTATTTGATTAATAATATTGTTTCTATGATCTTATTATAAATCAATCACAAACTACTCAAGAACACATAGTAAATGACCTAACATAATCCTATTATATGACAGAAAATCACCAAAGACTCTGTGAAACAATAAAATTCACCAAATAAAACCAAGCACACATATGCATCGAATAAATAATATTAAACTCTTTACTGATTCATAAAACCATAACGAAAAGCAAAACCCAAATAAAATCAAATGTCAATCAAAGGTTCATCATAAGTCTAGGCAGTCTAAGGGTTTAGCCAAAAACCATACTCAAGACCAAAAGATAATAAATAGGTTCAAACAATAAATTCATGACGAAATAATACATTCAAACCAAATAATAATATTGTTTGGATGAGTAGGTGTTAAACCCGGATGCTATCTGGTTGAACCAAGGTGCTCTCTCTTTAATTTTCTTGCGATGAACTCTCCCAGAATCGAACCTCCTTCTAGAAACTTAAAACCTATTTTTCGTTTCCTCCCAATCTTTCGTAGGGTTTTTCCATTTTAGTGGGTAGGTTTCTTTTACTTCAAGCCAATTCCCCAGCCGACACCACCTAATGCTTTCTGTCTCTTTGTTTTTATAACTCCGTCCTTTTCTAAATATGGACCTAAACTCTTAAGACTAAAACACAATTTGTTGTGGCTTCCGATTTTCTTCTAGGCTCGTCAGTTGAGCCTCCATCCAAATAAAGGGCCCATGCATGATATTATAAACAATCAAATTAATTAACTCCGTTTTAGTCATCATAAAAGTTTACTGTTAAGGTATATTTGATTCACATATATAATAATATTAATAGTAATAATGATGATGGTGATACTAATATATAAAAGCTATTCGTACATTACTCGGTCTCAAGTTTATTAAAAGTACTTCATATTAGCTTGTATCTCATGGTCATGGAATCTTTAAAATCAACATATGAGCCAAATAGGAGTAATTCAAAGTGTAGGAAATATTAATATAAATTGTATGTCTAATTTAGCTCATATCACGCGGTAAAAAAAAGATTGGGTTATCCATCAACTAGACGTTAATAATGCTTTTTTGCATGGAGACTTGAATGAGGAAGTCTATATGAAGATTCCTCAAGGTTTCGTTAAAGAAGGCGAAACGAGAGTATGCAAACTACGAAAGTCTATATATGGGTTGAAGCAAGCTTCACGCAATTGGTATCAAATGTTTACCATTGCCCTTATCAAGATCGGTTTTTGACAAGCTAAACTAGACCATTCCCTATTTATTTTTAAAGAAAATAACACATATATCACCGCCATTATATATGTCGATGATGTAATTTTGGCAGGAAACGATCTTGATAAGATACAACAGGTGAAGGCATATCTTGATAAGCGTTTTAGTATTAAAGACCTTGGAAATTTAAAATATTTCATAGGTATTGAGGTTGCTCGTGTTAAAGAAGGGCTTGTTTTAAGCCAAAGGAAATACACTATTGACATCTTAAAAGACAGTGGAATGGAAGGCTGTTGATCGAGCAACTTTCCAATGGAACAAAATCTTAAACTTGACAAAGAAAATGGCGGTCAACGTGTTGATGCTAGCCAATATCGTAGATTGATTGGGAGACTACTTTACTTACAAGCTACTCGGGCAGACGTTTGTTTTTCTGTAAACGTTTTAAGTCAGTTTGTTGCAGACCCACGAGAAGCTCATTTAGAGGCCGCATATCGGGTTCTTCGGTATCTCAACGCTACCCCTAGTCAAGGCATCCTACTTCCAAAGGATGGAGGAACTAATTTGGTTTGTTATTGTGATTCTGATTGGTTAGGATGTTCTTTTACAAGAAGATCCCGAACTGGTTACCTCTTGCTTTTTGGTGGAGCTCCAATTTCTTGGAAATCAAAGAAACAATCAGTTGTGTCGAGATCTTCAGCTGAAGCCGAATATCGTGCTATGGCATCCATAGTTAGTTAGATATTGTGGATGCGGTGGTTACTACTAGAGCTTGACATTGAACAGTCAAGCTCGACTCCTTTATTTTGTGACAATCAGTTCGCGCGGCACATTGCAAATAACCCGATCTTTCGTGAACGAACGAAGCATGTAGAAATGGATTGTTATCTTATATGTGAGCGGGTTGAGTCGGGTGATATAAAAACTTTTAACATTGACACCAAAAATTAGATTGCTGCTTTGTTTACCAAAGTGTTAGGAGGACAACAACTTCGTGCTTTACTTGACAAGTTGGGCATTCGGAATTTGCATGCTCCAACTTGAGGGGGAGTAATGAGAAGTAATTGTTTTTTAATAAAACTTGTAGGAGATATGGATTTATTATGGGATAGTATTTTATTCCATATTATTTTCCTTGTTTTTCGAATTCCTAGTCGGTTTTTGGTCGATTTCGGAGCACTGGACGGGTTGGGTTTTGGTTTCTTTTGTTTGTTTTTGGTCGGTTTCGGATTCGTTTTCGGTTTTTTGTTTTGTTTTGGTTGGTTTTTTCAGTTCATTTATGTTCGGTTTCAGTTTTTAAGATTCATTTTGATTGATTTTTTCGGTTTCGATCAATTCGGTTCAGTTTTGGTTTTTTGTTTCGTTTTCGTCAACTTTTCGGTATCAGATCATTTCTCAATTTTTTTGAACGAGGATAACGGAAGAAATGTTTTTGATATTTACTTTTTCCGTTTTTGAGTTATAATTTTTTATTATTTTTTTTGAAATTTTTCTGAGGGGTTTTTTATGTTAATAAAAACCCCTCAAAAAATTTTTAAAAAAAAGTAAAAAAAAAATCATAACTCAAAATATAAATCAAAAACGAAAAATGTAAATAAATTAAAACGTTTCCTTAGTTGTCCTCGTTCTTCAAAAAAAAAAAACAATCCAAAACCCGTTTTGACCCGTTCTGACCGGGGCCCGTTCTGCCCCGAGCATGTTAACCCTAACCCGTTCCGACCCGAACTAAAACAACCTTTTTTTAGTTGGCCAATTCCGACCCTAACCCATTCCGACCCATGACCCGCTTCGACCCTACCCAACCCATTTGCCACCCCTACAAGCAGGCAACAAGTTGCACTGCAAACACCTTTTGAATAGCAAAGTCAATCCTACTAAAGACGAAGCTTTGGGACTTAGGAGTCGAAAAAATACCATGCACAACATGCTGAACTTCGCTCAGAAAATTATTGCATCCGGGGACTAGAAAACCAAATATATCAAAAGCAAACGGGGTAAACACATGTTCATTCTCTAAACAAGTTTTCTCGTGTTTAACAACTTTGCCTGATCGACTTTCAACGAAGCCTGACCCACAACAAACCCACGGTCCCTGAGCCCAACAAGAGGGCATTCTTGTAAGGTCCACACAAGCGTGTTTCCCCCTGCCCACCCAAACACAAGAATATCAGTTGCTCGTAAAATGGATCTCACTTCAAGCGGATCCGCAAGAAAGTTAACATGGGCCTCGTTATTAGCAGAAAATCCCAATGCGTTTAAGAACATCACATAGGACATCCCTAACCAAATCATGTCTATATTTAAAACCATGTAATTCTTTGCAATGCATCGCATGGTCTCCAAAAGATTTTATTGCACGGCTAATGGAATTTGCTGCAAAGATACACAAACTTGATGGAAAACTGAACCCTGAAATATTTAGGACCGATGGTTTAGGTCCTTTGGGATGACTTTTGAAGTTTTTCGCTAGTTTGAGATGGGTATAAAAATCTTGATATGCCGATAACATACCCTCATTTGCGTAACCCGACATATATTTATTTGGTATATTGGTTTTTAATGATTCCAACTATTACCTTTTGGTCACTACTGGTCTCAATTAATGAATTGGCTACTAATGGTCCCAACTTTTAAAGTATTTGTTCCTAACGGTCCGCGACTAACAGAATCCTAACGTCGTTAGTTTCAGGTCGCCGGAAAAAACAGTTTTGACCGGAAAACTCAATTTTTTTCCCGAAAACTCAACATTTTCATCCCAAACATCTTGGTAACTTCGTATCGGACCTTTAGGAACCTTTTTTAGTAAAAGACCCAATTATTGAGGTCGCCGGAAACCCTAGAATCATCATCAGAATCGGTTGATGGTGCTCAAGTGGTGGTAGTTGGTTGGCGGTGAGTCAATTGGCGGTGGTTGCGGTGTTCAGGTGGTGTTTTCCGGCAACAAATTTGAATTTTCCGGCCAAAAACGTTTTCCCGACGACCCTAAACTAACGGCGTTAGGATTCTGTTAGTCGCGGACCATTAGGAACAAATACTTTAAATGTTGAGACCATCAGTAGCCAATTCATTAGTTGGGACCAACAGTGAATAAAAGGCAATAGTTAGGATCATTAAAAACCAATATACCTATTTATTTTGCTACAACTCTCAACACTTCTTTGTTTAGTTCATAAGCTTTACTCTAACCATAAGCTTTAATATGTATTCATATTTAGTATGTTAGTTCATACGTAAACTGTTGAATAATGAATATTCTTCTACTAAGTAATTCTGTTAGTTCATAACTAAACTGCTAATTTAGAATCAGATATTTTGCTTAGTTTATGGCGTTCATATACCGCACATGTACTAAAACAATGTGACATGTTCATGTACTAATAGTCTAATACGTATACTTTTTAGTTTATGATATTTTAATAATCTTTTGTTCCTTTTTAGTGTCGGATATGAATAGAGAATAAATTAAATGTCGTGATAGTTCTAATACACAAAAACATGTTGATAGTAATCAACATATTGAAGATAAACAAACACAAATCAATCTCAAGATCAACATGTTGATACTCGATGGGTTTTAAGCCGGGTATACTCGATGAGTATTCTTAAATAACGGGCACAATTGATACCCGACGAGTATTATCGACAAATTTCGGACATGTTTAGGAAGGACTTTAATAATCGAGTATGGGGTTGGTAATTCCAAAATTCATCTCGAACCCGACCCATTGTCAACCACATTCTATATACATGTTTTTAAACTTTGAATAACTGAATACATATGACGTGCCCTCTAGTTTTACTTCTAAATTTGTGACTTTAATCAAATTAAAGGGAAAACTATTAGGTTTGATGTCTTTTGGCTAGAGCTTTGAAGCTTAGTAGTATTACCAAGGGGTAATGGAAATATAGTTTTTATCAAAGCCACAAATAGGTCCCAACACATAAAAAGTAAGGGTCTGTTTGGTATGAGGTAATTGAATGAATAAGTGAATGGAATGAACGGAGTAATGGAATGGACAAAGGAATGAAATGGATCATTACCATTCTATTGTCTTGTTTGGTTACCACATAAAAATAAAATTAATCATCACTTTATATTATTTTGTTTAAATACTAAACTATACACACTATTTTTCATCAATTAATAGAGAAGAAATAGCACAATAATGATATAATAATATAAATAAACTTTTAATTTTAATTATTGAGTGGATGGAATTTGAATTAAAAACAAAAATAATAATAATGATTACTATAATATAATAATAATAATAATAGTTACGTACTTCTATACTTATATATTATAATAATAAAAAATAACATCGATAACAAAATAACACTTATAATAATGATAAGAGTTATGTTGTAATAGAAAAAATAATATTGATAATAAAATAATAATTATAATATTAATTATTATTATTATTATTGATTACTTTTTTTTCATTTTATTCCTTGAAGGAATGAAAAATAACTTCTCTCTAAGAAATGAAAAAAACTATAAGGGTATGTTTGGGTGAAGGTAATGGAATGAAGGAGGAAAGGAATGGAATGGAATGGAATGGAATGGAATGGACAAGGGAATGAAATGGAGCATTACCATTCCTTTGTCTTGTTTGGTTAACCTATGGGAATGAAATGAATTATTACTTTATGTTGTTTGGTATAAAAAAATTATAGGAATGAAATAGAAATAATAAAAACACTCCTATCTCAAATACTTTTTACAAAAAAAAAAAAAAAACCTACAATGGCGACGGTGGTAGCTCCGGCGACGAAAATGGTGGTGGCGGCGGAGTTGGTGGTGGTGCCGATGGTAGTGGTGGTGGTGGCTATTAGGTGGTGGTGCTATTGAGAAAGTAGGGTCAAGGAGGATTGGAATGAAAAAAAAAGAAGGGGGTGAGAATGAATGGTTTTGATGGAATGGGATTCCATGTGTAATGGATGATTCCATTCCATTGAGCAACCAAACACCACTTTTTTCATTCCCCCTTAATGAATCATTCCATTCCTACTGTCATTACTGCATACCAAACGGTACCTAAATGGAAGAAATTGCATTCCTTTGGAATGATTTATTTCATTATACATGACAGCCAAACATGTTTAATTTCATTCCAACCTTCATTTCTTCATACTAAACACTACCTAATTGTAACTAATCTTTAAGTTAAATAGTTCATGAATGAGATCTTTAAAAGTTCAATTTGTGTGAAGACCAACACACTAATGTTGGCTATCGCCCGAGGTAAGAAAAAGTGAAGCATTACACCATTTCATGAATTGGTAACAATGTTTTTGTATTTTGGGCGTCTGTTAATGGTCAACGGGCATCGGTAAACCCTGAGGGGGGAGGGGGGGTTCAAATTGCAATCAATTTCGATGGTTATTTTATATCATTTATCACAATTGAAACCTCTTGGGACTCTGAGACTGAAAATTGACATCAAAAAAAGAAGCATTTATAAAATAGTTGTACATAAAAATAAGCATTTAAACACCTAGGCGACTTTACTTGAATAATAATAATAATAATAATAATAATAAAGATTTAAGTGTTCCAACTTACAATGCAATAGACTTTTACATGTTGTAAACATGTGATGCTCAAGATAATGGGTATGTTTGGAAAAATTAGCTGAAGGCTGTTAGCTGATAGTCAATGGCTGATAGCTAGAAGCTGGCAACTGCTAGCTATAACTTTTTAAATATATTTAGGTGTTTGGCAGAGTAGCTAGAACTTTTAATAAAACTAGTTGGGTGCCCGCGCGGTGCGACGGAGTGGGAGTGCAACCTGATATCAACCGCATAATCAGTGCCGGTACATGATTCACCTGATGGCATTGCACACATAACTCAAATGTAGACGTGCAATTCGTGCAAAGGCAGTACGCGTGTAACCGGTGGCGAAAATCAAGACGCAAAGCTAAAATATACTGTAATTTTAAATAGATAGTTTTTTAAACCAACTTGTTTTGATCCAAATCCCGTTCCGACCCGACACTGTTCTAATCTGAAACATGTTCTGACCTGTCCCCTTTCGACTCAAAGCCGTACCGACATGTACCGAACTAGATTAACCATTTTTGTATCGACTCGTTCTGACCCTAATTTGGACTTACACATTACCCGAGCTCGCTTGACTCGACTTATTGCCGATCATAACCGGTAATCACGAAATATTTTAATTTTTTTTAAGTTAAAGAAGCATAGCAATATCATACTCAAATTAAAGAGAATAAAATTATCGTTTTTATAACATAATTTTTTTTTAAAAAATATTAACGTGCGAAATATTTATGGCCTCTTAAATAATCGTGGGGGCAGTTGGTTTTGAATAAGAGTTAAATGTGTAACTATTATATAAATTAACAAAAGATATTGAAAGTTCAAGTACCAAATTTGTAAAATTTCAAATATAAAAGCTATAAGCTTTTTCTTAAACACTACTAGTTGGAGCTTTTAGCTTTAAGTTTTTTTTTTTTCTGACTTAAAAGCTTCAAGCTACTCCAATCAAATTAAGACTTTTTTATTAAATATGAGCTTTTTATTTAAAGTTTGTAGCTAAAAGCACCTAAAAGCTCTTTGTTAAATATACCAACATAAAAATAGTTTAAACAGACAGTGAGAATTAACAAGCTAAAGATACTTAAGTTTTCAACAATTAGTGTTATTCATATGATGTAGGAAAGGATAGAATACAATAATCCTTTATCGTACATTATGTACGCAACACTTCCAACCGTTAGATTTTCAAAACCCAAAATCACAATTACACTGATCTGTTCGTCCCTCTCCCTCAATCCGTCTCCACCAACCCTCACCGACACTAGCACACCTCCTTCATCTTCGCTTTCCGGCGCCATCAACACTCTTCGTCACCATCATTGCCGTTGACAACAAACTCATCGGAAAAACGCAAATTATAGGGTTGTTTAGTTGAATTGAAATTGAAATTGAAGCCAATTAATCGGTTAATCTTTGAAATCGATTCAATTAATCATCAATTTGAAGCTTCAATCGATCATTTTTGAGTTCTGGATGATGGGTTTTTGACATTGAACGTTTAAGATTTTAAACGTATTAGCAGAACGTTCTATTAATACGTTCTTGTTTGAAATACGTTCTTTTATACGTTTTGATAAAACGTTCTTTTAATACGTTCTTGTTTTCTATTCAAAGGTTCTATCTTATAACTTTTAATCATAATATGTAGATCTTTTGATAAAACGTTCAAAAAGTTTTGATTAATACGTTCAAAAAGTTTTGATTACACACACACATCTTATAGACGCACTCAGAAAGCACCATACAGCACAGGATATCCTGCAAATCCGATAGCGAATCGACCTTAACAGCAATACAGAGGTTATGCAACTGCTTCTTTCGGCGTTGAAACTCTTGTGTCACAGCCCCGACCCCTATACCCCGGGAGGGGAGCCGTGAACTTTGAGTGGTGGTATCGATGTTTATTAAAATAATTTGCAGCGGAATATTTCATCAGAACCGTAGTTAGGAAAAATTAATCAGAGTTATAAAAACACCATAATTCTTATTTCATGAACTGGGATAAAAACCATTTTTATACAAACATAAGTTTTATAGGGATAAACTCTAATTTACAAAACACGCTTCTTTATTCTGGTGACAAGCCACTTATTTAAGCTGGAAGCCCACATGCATCATTCCTTTGTCTCTAACAGGTCACCTGAAACATGTTTAAAAATAATTGATCAGCAGGAAATACTGGTGAGTACATTCATTTATAAATGACACATTTTACAGTTACAGCATTAAGATGTTTTTACATCTGCCTGCTTACAAATTACCGAAAGGTACTTGTCACTCGACCGTATCTGTGACTGTGGTCATATTACTTATTGGCTAACACTTGTTCAATAAGTAACGTTTAATAGCCCAGTAGGCAAGACTTGTATACAAAACCCCACAGTACCAGTAGTAACCATCCAGTAAATCTACAGAAACTTAATCACTGTAATGTAGTTTAAATCCTTTGAAAAATATTTGAACTATCTGTCATGAGTTTAGTGGTTTAAGAAAAGCATCATGACAGTGCCAGAAAATCAATTGTCTCACGCAAATGTGAGTTGTGCAAAAACCTTGAATGTCTCCCCTTGAAAGTTTATATTTAACAAGCCTTCTGATGTTAAGCACCTAGATTAAGCACAATGTAGTATATCTATATTAGAATAAACCCATAATTATAACGATAATCACGAGACATGAAACTTTACACGATGGCACAATGTCATACCTTGTTAGGTAGAGCTTTTGGATTCGTGTTATAAAAGTTCCTTTCGATCGGAGAGGTACCGTTACAATTACTCGGGTATAATACCAGTTTTTAAAAAGAAAGAAAATTTTTGAACGAGTTGTGAAGTCCAGATTTCTGCCTTATTTATACTTGAATTTTAGCATCTTCGCGTATCGCGAAGTTGCAGTAGGGTTGTCGAGTCAGCCCTAGCTATGCCACACGCGACACGTGTCAGGTGACGTGTCAATGCTGCGTAACTTTACGTCACATCTTCGCGTATCGCGAAGAAGCTTAAGCATACTCCTTCGTGTATCGCGAAGGTGCAAAAATACTAAGGCGGCCCTTAAGTGGCGATGCGAGCGTGCAAAGTGCTCCATCAAAGCGCCACATTGCGCCTATCGCACTTCGCCCGAGCTCGTGCCCGTGCGCGTCGGGTGCTTCACACCCTCCACTAGGACTACTGGGTGTGATTTGGCACATAAGAATATTATCATGTGAACTCTCTTCCTTATAAAGAGCTTACAAGTTTTGTAATCTAGCGATGTCGGACAAGAGTTAGAAATCCTATTTATACCATGGTGAAAGCCTTCCATTTTCTTTCCTCTACCAATGTGGAATGCAATTTTCCTTTATATTTTCCATTCTTCCTTTTAATTCTTCTCTTTTCTTTCTCATTTCTTCATTTCTTTCTTTGATTATTTTATTCTTTATTATGGTTTGTCATATCTTGGTGCATTCATTTCCTCTGTTCTCTACCAGTGATCCACGGCCATTCCATAGCAATCGGCCATTGTTGCGGCCATGTGGCTTTCAGCAGCTTCGTGCGTTGGTCTTTGATCCCTGATTCCACTCTGTGGTGTAGAGATTCCATTCCAATTAACATTCACAGTTTATATCGCATTGGAACCCTAATTTGATCCATTGAAAATAATAATAATTGCAATTCCGTATGTATTTTTGCGACTTATGGAATGTTATCAGGAGAAAAAGGTATGTATTTTAATACGTTCTTCAACTTTTAATCATAATAGTAAATTTAAGTTATTTACAATTATGCCACTACGTGAAATTGAAATCGACGTTCAAAAAGCTCGCGTACATAATGTACAATAACCAATTATTGTACGTTAAACTACCCCCATATGATGTATGTGCACACACATTGTAGAGTAAGTGATTTCACGTCAATTATACATTTTAAAGCATAAAATTTAGACTTAATTTCACAAGGAAAATTGAAAATAAATAATCTCATATTTTGTGTATTGACCGATAATAATCCAACCTTTAAAAATCACTACCAACGGTGTAATCTTTCAACTATTTTTGTCTCAATGGTCCTCCGTTAAAAAACACTTTACGTCGTTACGTTTTTTTCCGAGCTTCAAACCGATGTTTTAGAGCTTTTGATCGAAAGAAGGATACGAGCCAACGGATGTAAAACTTATCTCGAAACGTTGATTCAAATAGATTGATTTTTGTTAATTGAAAATTTAAACACCCGAATTGAAACACTATTTCGTCGTTCGGATCACCGTTTCGAGTTAAGTTTTACATCAGTTGACCCGTATCCTTCTTCCGATCAAAAGCCCTAAAACATCGGTTTGAAACTCGAAAAAAAAAACGTAACTGCGTTGGATGACCATTGAGACAAAAATAGTTGAAATGTTGGAAAGTTACGAGTGATTTTAAATATAGAATTATTATCGGTTAATACATAAAATGTAAGATTATTTATTTCCAATTTACAATTTTACAAATGACTTATATGATTTTGATATTTTGAATTCACAAATTTAGTTTTAAATAATTTTTTATAGTTTTTAACCATGTAGCACGATTAAAAGCTAACATAAACTAAAGTTAGAAATAAAATATTAAAATATATAAACAATATTTCAATTTCTACTAAATAAAAAAATTAAATAAATAACCTAAACCTCGCAATACTTTATGATACGGATTTTTTAGGGACACCGCCCCAATTGCTAAAACACCGACCTATACGCGGCGTATGACTCGGTGTTTCTAGAAAACACCACCAATTTTGTCTTATTTGTTTTTTTAATTTTATTTTTTTCTTTATTATTTTGTTATTATTATTATATATTAATTATTTATTTAATATTTAATATTATTTCAGTGAAAAACAGTTAACACATATATATACCAAAAATCATTTTTATATTGATAATCTGTACAAATGAAAGAAAATACGACAACAGAACATAAAAATCTACAGGAAGTCCACCATGTTCATGCCCATGCCCATGCCGTCGTCGTGGCCTTTGAGGCCCCGGAATGCGTCGCCGACGTCGGCGTCGTCCTCTCCCCTGCGCCTCGCCCCCTTACCGTCCGCGGCATCCACTTCGTCACACCGTCCGTGTCTCACACCAAACGTGCTCGCCTCATGGTCAAAACTGGGAGGGGGTGGCGGTGGCACGGTGTACCGCTGTCCAGACAGCTGCGCTACCCGACTGCTAACAAGCCAGTCGATATGGCGCGACATCTGCCTCATCCCCAACTCAAGGGCCTACAACCTAGCGTCGATGGCGACACCCAGACGCACCGCGCGATATGTGCGTGGAACGTGCTGCGTCGGCCCCTAACAACAAAACAACAAAAATACGTTTAATACGAAGGCGAATTAAAAGAAATGATAAAACGATAATATATTAAAACGTACCTGAGATGCGCCCGGATCCTCACGTCCGTCACCACCATCGTCCGAATCCTCGTCGTCCCCCTCCCCCGCGTCGACAGGCTCATGGACAAGCTCAACCTCCGGTGCCGCGACCGGGAGAGGCTCGACTAAAGGCACCGGGACATAAGGCACACGTGCCCCTGCCTCGGACACCAGTCGGTCATACGGGCCGTTGGGCCCGGGGAACGAACGCACAATGTGCATGCCGCCGCAACGTATGCGGTCCAACTCGCTCGGAGGGGTCAAAGCGATACGCAGCTCGTGCACCAGGTCTCCATGGCCCAGAGATATCGCAAGCTGGGTGACGTACCCGCCACCCTTCAAGGACCATTGTCCCTGCCTGAACTGGTAACCGACAAAATAGTCTGCAAACTGTAGGTTCCGGAACGCGGATCGTACACGGGAAATCTCTAACAACGCAGGTGCGGAATCCCTGCGTATATAGGTACGAGTGTAGATATTGTAGAGATTGAATACACGAACAATGAACACGAGCTATAAGGTAAACACGTTATATTGAATAACTAAACACGTGACAGTAAGTCACTGTTACAGAGAACAAAACGAAACAAAGCGTAACCAAAAACCCTAACTCACGTCCTCTTCTGTTTCGGCTGAAACAGTGTATTTAAACACGACAACTTCGCCACTGGCGAAGTTGTCAGTAACCTCGCTAAATCAGCAAGTTCGCCATAGCGAACTTGCTGATAACTTCGCTAGTTTACAAAACAAAACATAAACAAACCATTAACTATATTACAGACTCGATAACAAATACTAGACTATGAACTACTGACAAACATGTACCAACAGACTCCCCCTTGGCAGTAGCTTCATATCTTGATCTCTGAGTCTTGTAATCTTGCACTTTCACGCGTGCGCCCCTTCTCTCACACAAACCGACACAACTCCTTGATATTTCCTCGCTTGATCCTTCCAAGCAGGAATGTAGAAGATCTTCTTGTTGTTCAGCACTTCCAGATCAGCCTGCGATAGATTAACAAGATGCATCGGGTCATAAACCCGAAGAACTTCTTGTTCGTCCTCATCTTCCATAACCGCCTCAGCTGTCTCGCAATCCACATACCACCATTTCAGATCTGTTAGGACATTCTTGGGCATGACTCTCATTGGTACTTCCTTCAGATGTCGGACTGGTTTATACTTCATAACCATCCATGGTTTTCCGTCAGCCCTCATTCCCCTATCTTTATCTTCTATCAATCTTCCTTTCTGAGGCTTTAGCAGTTCAAACTTTTTGTCTTTGATGGCTTCTTTCCAGACGATCTTTTCAATAATTCTCGCCATATTATCGTTACTTCTGTTAATTAGCCCCAGTCTTGCTAACTCTTTCACCTCGCATTCCGGTAGGGAGTTTAGAGATCTCAATAATCTTTTAAAGTATTGAATGCCGTCGTACCTTTTGATCACAAATAATTTCAACTCTTTGTCGTACAACCAGCATATAATACCTTTCTTCGACTCTGCATAGCCCTTTATATTATACGTCTTTCTAAACATTGTTGGCACTGCAGGCTTCTTAGTTTTAACAAACCATTGAGCACACCCTTCTTTCCAATTTGGTTGCTCCTCCCATACCGTATCATCTACCACATTCTCATCTCCCAAATCTGCTCTTTCAACAGCTGGAATCTCATGTTCCACTGCGTCATCCACGATCTCTCCTTCTTCCAACACATTCACCACATCAATATTTTCTCCAATCCTTTCAATTTCCTCCACGGGCAACACATCATCGTCATCATCATCCACAAAGTCATCAACCTCCTCCTCATCTAACTCCTTCAAAGCATCGATGACGTCTTCAACATCAGCATCGTCATCAACATCCACAACATCATCACCCGCTGCATCAGTTGACTCCCCCTCAGCTGTGGAAGCCCCAAGATCCTGAGAGGTTCTTGGCAGCTCACCACCTGCACCCGAAGGTGCATTGGGATCATCGTCATGATCTTGTCGTCTCTTTGTCCTCAACTCATCGCCCCTGCAAGTCGTCTCCCCCTGAGATGCCAAGAATTCCTTGAAGGCATCGATAGTTCGTCCGTGTTCTACCAGGAGGGCGGCTTGGATTTGATTGGCTTCCACCAGGCGGTCAATGGTCTTCGATTGTTCAGCAACAATACGCTCCAGCGAAGCAATCCGTTCAGAGTCTGAAGCAGGCGATGGAGTTGGTGGAAAAGTAGCAGCTGAAGTGACCGCAGGTGGTACACTAGGTAACCCTGCAGTTGTTGTAATTGTTGAGTCGACGAAGCGTGCAACTACCACCGGGGGATCAACCAGTTGGGGTGGTAGCGACACAACTGCTGGTGCCGACGCCTCGACCGTAGTAACCTGTGCAGTAGTAGGCAATAGAGACATACCTGACAAGGCAGGCGGAGCAAATCGTACGAACCTTGAAGTCTCCCCCGCTCCAGTGACCATACCTTGTCGTTCTCGACGTGAGCGTTTCAGCACAAGTCGGACTGCCTCTTCCTCATCTTCATCATTTTCATCCTCATCCACAGCCCTCGGCCGCTTACCCGTTGTCCTCTCCCGAGTCACCAACAACCGTCTGGCCTCAGCAAATGTTTCATCCAGCTCGGTTTCAGCTACCGAAGTAGCCGCTGAGGTAGTACCCAAATACTGATTACCCGAGAGATCCATATCGAACAGACCGTGTCCACTGAAAGCAGCATCCAGATCAATGTTTTCAGCAGTAGACACAGCCTGCGATGAAGTAGCTGGCACAGCAGCAGAAGTGACAACAGGCGCAGCAGATACAGCAGGAGGTGCTGCCGCCTGATGTTGTTGTGGATCCCTGAACTCATCCCCGCCTGCATGGACATACTCTGGGTTAATTAGATACCCGAAAAGAGGAGTATGCCTGGGACGACGCTCAGGGTTGCTCCGTGTGCTTGACGTCCTGCACTGAGCGAAGATACGCTTGGATACACCCTCAACGTATCGGATTGGGCGCCGTTGCGGTAGAGACGGAGCAATGTGATTGATAATCATCTGCAAGAAGCGCGGATACATAGTGAATCGCTCGCGCGCCGCAGCCCGTATTTGGCGATCAATCTCATAGAATATCATCTGACTAAATGAGTATCTGCGATTATAAGTCAGCGCAAGCATAGCCGATTGCATCGTCGCCCCCATTCCGTCTGTCCCCGCCTTCCTGCCGGACATGCAAACAATCAACACATGCATCAAGAACCGCCATTGGTCCAGCAGAAAGCCTTTCCTCCTTTGTGAGTCCCCCAGTGGACCCGAATAGCCCATTCTCAAATATGCTCCATCACGGAAAGGAGCTGTGAATTCCGTAGGGTCATCTCTGGTTTCTGCACCGAATTGCAGAGCCAACCGTATATCCTCAGAAGAGAATTGTATGTTTTGGCCATTTACGGTTGCTCTAATCACCGAAGGCTCAGCCCTGCAATCAAGGTAAGCTGTCTCCCAGAAGTCCTCAATGTTTGGTAGGGAGATGGGCAATGTTGTCGTTATAGCATGAAATATCCTTGATCGCTGGAGAAATGTGATAATCTCCCTGAAATCATCTAAGCCTCGTGCATCCGGATCTAAGGTGATATATTGGTTGTGGGATGGAAAGAATTGTCGTCGTTGGTCATCACCGTCATTACCACCAGTTCCTCCAACAGCAGCCATATCTGCACAAAACAAATCAAGTTAGAACCGTTTAAAACCGAAATCACAAGCTCGCGGTTTACCAAGTGCGAAGTTGTGAGGTAACCAGTACAGGCGATGTTAAGGATGAGGCGAAGTTGGAGACAACTTCGCTTCCTCCTTAAGTTCGTCTGAAAACTGATAAGGCATTGGAAATAGGCGAAGTTAAATTCTTGGCGAAGTTACGGTTAACATCGCCACTGGCGAACTTAAGCCGAGGGCGAAGTTGGGGACAACTTCGCCATTGGCGAACTTCAGCCACTGGCGAAGTTGATGATAACTTCGCCAAAACCTTAACTTCGCCAGAACCAGAACCAGCGACTGTTGAGATTCAATCGATTTTGTCCGATGGTTTTCGGACAAAATCGATGATTTATAAGTGAAGAACAACATATTTCAAAGGATTTGAGACGTAAGGCTCGTCCATGAGCACGTAACAAAGGGTCGGAAAAACTTGGTTTTGAAAAACAGACGATCCGAGGTCTCGAACCGGGTAAACTATTACGAACGAGAGAGGTAAGACGCAAGAGATAACACATACCACACGAATAATAGTAACAAGAAACACAAGATCGAAAAGACGATTGAGTATAAAGATTGCCGTAGGGTTTAGTGAATATATGTTCGCCGGAAGATAACAAATGAGCACAGTGACATAACGTATATAGGGCGGAGTTGTGTCTGGCGAAGTTACGATTAACTTCGCCATGGCGAAGTTAAGCACAACTTCGCCAAATTCAACAACTTCGCCAAATTCAACAACTTCGCCAGTACCTTCAAAATCAGCCCTTTAAGTTTGAAAAATCTGTCATTTAACCTTGAAAACTTCCAAAAAGAGTTATAACTAAAATGATTATGTCCAAGTAACCAATAATAATAAAATAATAAAAATAAAATAACTACGTAACAGAAAATACTTATATAATTTTAACGAAATAAGGGATCAAATTTCAGTCTAGTCAGGGACCACTACGTTTTTGAAAAGATCCGAACAGGAATCATACTAGCTATGTGACTGTCACTTGGATCCGTGTTTGGCTGTATTATGACATAGAGAGACAGGTTGTAAGCATGTAATAACTTAAATGGTTATCATTGTTTCTGTGATACGGATTAAGGTTCAGTTAAGCTCAAAAATTTAAGATGGCAACAACTCAGAGGTAATGATGACTTCTATCTATTCTCAAAGCGTATTTGGCTATACCCACGTCACCCCGAATTGACTTCGACCCATAGTGTCTGATTAACTTGTAGATACTTGTTGTCTGCTTCCCGTTTTCTTCTTACTCCAAACTTGAGAAATCTTGAGAAGTCTCGGTTCTCGTCTTGATTGTCACTATTTCTCATAAGTACAAAAATGATACATGAATAAAATTTATTATTATTTTTTTTTTTTTTTTTTTTTTTTTTTTTTTTTTTTTTTTTTTTTTTTGAATCAACATCAGTATTTACATCGGAGTACTAAACTACTGCAAGTCCCGAATCTGGATCACTGCAGTGTCTTGAGATGCTTTCTTTACGGGAATCAGAACACTCACGGGCTCGTGTATGACTGGGTAGTCGCCTTTCTGCCTATCATTCGAAAAGATATGTATGAAGCCATGCAAAACTCTTAAGGAGTTTCCACATAAATTCGAGTAAATTTAAGTTAGTATCACATACACTTTTACGCACCATTAAAATCACCATGACATACAATGACTGTTCTAAAGCCTTTTAAGCCTAATAACTTCACTAGCTAAGCACACACAATCAGTATATCTATCATTTTCCAAGGTTGGATCAATTTTCTGTTAAACATAGCAAAGAACTTCTTACGAAGTAATAGACTTGAAAAGTAATTTCATTTCCCAAAAAAAATTTTGACTTCAATTGCCCCAATCATGTCAAAGTCATCAGGTAAACGGCTATCCTGAAGATCCTTGGATCAACTGGACCGACCACATACAAGTATGTGTCCTTCTTACTAAGAATGACCGACTAATTTTCAGCAACTGAAAGAAAACATGTCAAGACTGCCCCAGTTACTTTCAGTCTTCCGGTTAATGGCTATCCTCATCTCCTAAATCGAAAACAAGGACCAAAACATATCCGAGGAGATGTCCATCAAACTGAGATAACCGACTAATTTTAAGCAATAAAGACATTTTTTTTTTTTTTTTTTTTTTTTTTTTTTTTTTTTTTTAAGGTAGAACATGGTTACTCGGGATTGACCATCCCGTTAAGCTCAATCAGGTTAAGAAATCTTGATTTATCAAAAGCTTTTGTGAACAAGTCAGCAAGATTTTCAAGAGTATCAACTTTTTCGATCTTTATGAGTCTCTTCTCAGCACAATCCCGTATGAAGTGATGACGAATGTCAATATGCTTTGTTTTACTATGCTTCACGGGATTGTTAATGACTGAGATTGCGGCAGTGTTATCAATTAAAATGGGAGAGAGTAGAAAATTCAAACCGTAGTCGCGCAATTGTTGCTGAATCCATAAAACCTGGGAGCAGCAGTTGGATGCTGCCATGTATTCAGCTTCACATGTTGAAATTGCAACCGATGTTTGTTTCTTGCACTGCCATGAAACTAATCTTCCTCCAAGAAATTGGCAGCCTCCCGTTGTTGACTTCCGACTCTGATTACAACCACCATAGTCAGAATCCGAGTATGCTATCAGTTCAAAGTCTCCACCTTTCGGGTACCACAACCCTAGTTTCGGCTTGCCTTTGAGGTACCGCAAGATCCTCTTCACACCTTTCATGTGAGATTCCTTTGGGTTTGCCTGGAAACGAGCACAAAGACAAACAGCAAACATAATATCAGGTCTAGAAGCAGTTAAATACATCAAAGAACCTATTATCGCCCGATATTGAGTAGGGTCCACATCCGCGTCACCGTCTGATTCAGTTCCCAGTTTGTGATTGACGCAGATTGGTGTGTCAAATGGAGAACTGTCCCCCATCTTGAATCTTTCCAGCACATCATGAACATATTTCGTTTGATGAATGAACATACCATCCTTCCTTTGATCCACCTGCAAACCTAAAAAGAAAGTTAGTTCACCCATTGCACTCATCTCGAATCGTTTCTTCATGACAGCCTCAAAATCTTGACACATGGATACTCTTGATGCAGCAAAAATGATGTCATCCACGTAGACTTGAACCAGTAAGAAGTCACATCCTTCTCTCTTCACAAACAGCGTACTGTCGATCAAACCCCTTTCAAAACCATTTTCCAGCAAGTAGTCCGATAACGTTGAATACCAGGCACGAGGTGCCTGATGTAAACCATATAACGCCTTGCTCAACCTGTATACATGATCAGGAAAGTCTGGGTCAGGAAAACCCGGTGGTTGCTCAACATACACAACCTCGTCAACTTTCCCGTTAAGAAACGCACTCTTTACATCCAACTGAAACACCTTCATCTTTTTGAAAGCAGCAAACGCCAAAAACAATCGAATCGCTTCTAACCGGGCAACAGGAGCGAAAACCTCATTGTAGTCAATACCCTCTTGCTGATTAAAACCTTTAACAACCAGCCTCGCCTTATTTCCTACAATAATCCCCTTTTCATCTCTCTTGCACTTGAACACCCATTTCGTGCCTATAGCGTGCACATTCTTTGGTTTTTCGACCAAAGTCCAAACTTCCATTTTCCCCAACTGAGCCAACTCTTCTTGCATAGCTTCGACCCACGAGCTGTCCTTCAAAGCCATTTGATAATTTTTCGGTTCAATTTGGCTTATAAAGCAGGAGTACAAACATTCATTCATTATACCTGTTTCTTTTATGCTTGAATAAACACAGGTGTGCTCATTCAGGCTACTTCTGGTTTGTACACCCGAGGACACATCACCTATAACATTCTCTAAAGGGTGATCTTTGTGAATTCTCGTGGTCGGAACAGCACCGACATGTAAATTGTCTTCCAAGTTTGAAGAGATCTCATCTATGGTAGTTTCAGGCTGAGAGTGAAAAGGATTAATAAACTCATCTTCAGTTGAGGCCGCAGGGGTATCGATAGGGTTTGATGTGGAAGGCTGAGATTTTTCTGTCATCTGATGTTGCACTAGCTCCTCTTCCTCATCAAATATCATCTTCGTCACAACTCTTTCGTCTTCTTCAGCAATTTCCAAATTAGGTACGTTAAACGACTTAAACAGTTTAACATAGTCAAAAAGCTCAGCAGGTCCATTGCTTGGTTTTGGCGGTTGATAACTAGTAATGTCGGTGTTACAAACCACCTCCACCTTGCAAGTTGTCGTATTGAAGACCCGTCTGTTGGGAGTCCCAACAACATAACCGACTAGAATTCCCTCATCGGCTACTTCACCAAATTTCGAGTTAGTCTTCAAAATCGAACAAGGAGACCCAAAAGGTTCAAGACCACACAAGTTGGGCTTCCTTCCGTGCATAAGCTCGTAACAAGTTTTTCCAAGTCTCTTAACGGTTAACACCCGATTCAGAACATAGCAGGCTGTAGCAACTGCTTCAGCCCAGAACATCACAGGAAGCTTTGAGTCGGCCAGCATAGTTCTGGCTCCTTCAATCAACGTTCGGTTCTTCCTTTCAGCTACTCCGTTCTGTTGTGGAGTATACGGAGCGCTATATTGATGCTCAATACCCTTCTGAAGACAAAAGATTTCCATCTCAAAGTTCTTGAACTCTGTCCCATTGTCGCTTCTGATGAATTTAACTGATTTACTCATGACGTTCTCGACTTTTGTAATTAGATTCTTCACCATCTGAGTCGTCTCGTCTTTCGTTTTCAGAAAATATACCCACGAGTATCGTGAGTAATCATCAGTTATCACCAAGCAGTAAGAAGTACCGCCTAGACTTTGTACATTCACCGGACCGAAGAGATCCATATGAAGTAGTTCTAGAGTACCAGCAATTGAGTTAATCGTCTTGGTGAGATGGCTTTTCTTGTGTTGTTTTCCCTTCTTGCACGCTATGCATTTATCTTCAAAGTTAAAACTCTTTAAGGGAACACCCATCACAAGCCCATTTTTGACAATGAAGTTCATCTTACGAAGATGAATATGTCCCATTCTCCTGTGCCATAACTCTGATTCTGATTCGCTTGCCTTTGTCATTAAACAGGATTCTCTGGTGGCCATTTCAGTAGACCTCATATCCATCACGTATGTATTCGTTTCACGTGGAGCTTTCATTAATATCCATTCTTCTGGTACATGAAAACCAGGCTTCAATACAATTGCTTCATTCTTAGTGAAATGGACAGTATATTCTTTATCACAGATCTGCGACACACTCAGCAGATTGTGCTTTAATTCCTCCACAAAATTTACATTTTCAAGTGTCATTCTCCCATTCGACACTGTTCCTCTCCCAGTTATTCTTCCTCCGCTTTCACCAGCAAAACTAACTCTAGCTCCCTGAACAGGTTTTAAATCTTGCAACAAGTGTTTGTTGCCAGTCATGTGCCGGGAACAGCCGCTATCTACAATCCAAAGATTGTTGGCAGCCCTGTTCAACTGTTCCTGCACAATAAAACAATGAGTTAGAATCTTGGGACCCAAGACCAGTTGGTCTTGGATCGATACATCCCGTACCCTGGCTTTCTTAAGTTAGCGTCAGGATAATTTCTGTACGTCCTGTTAGGGAATCTCCCTGCAGATTGAGTGTAATGCCTTCCAAACCTTTGAGAATAGAAAGTGTTATTTCTTGTGGTTTGGTTGTAAAAATGAGGTTGGTTTTTATGAAAACTTGAATTCGTTACATTTTGGCAATTTTTAAAGTTTTCATTTTTAGCTGGAATAAAATGACGCTTATTCTCATTTTTATTTGGCTTCACATCTCTAAATCTCGGTTTCAAAGGACAATCTGCAACAAGATGTCCTAACCTGTTACATCTAAAGCAACATCTACTCTCCATTTTCTTGTCAAATGTTGGTTTGGATGTAGAGGTAGTATTACCAGCCGTTCGTCTCACATAAGGTGGGACGTACGGATTGAGTGGAGAACTCTTTTTAGAAACTTTATCATTATCTCCACTGGTGGGTAATTCTACCTTTTCTTTTGTCTGACCAGATTCGGACAACATATCCGAATCTGATGAGACTGGACTTGATACAGAAATATTCACACTAGAAACAGGCGAACTTGTTTCGCCACAGCTAACACTTGGTTTGACACTAGTAATTCTAATTGGGGTTGACTGAGCAATCTCAAAATCAACAGATTTCTGAACACTTGGATTATAAGTGTAATTATGGTTAAAGGGTGGTGGAACCTCATGGTATCCGATTCCTGCCCTCTTTGCAGAGGTACTTGGATCACTCACAAGGTGATCAAGGATAGCCGAGGAGTTTCTGAACTGCTCAAGTTTGCGGTTCAGTTCCACCACCTTTACCTGGTGGTCAGCAATCTGTTTATCTCTATCAGCAATCAATTTTGTCTTTTCTTCCAAAACCTCATAACTAAGATCAATAATTTCTATTTTCTCAGCAAGTTTAGTTTTAAGACTTTTAATGTCTTTTTCACAAGCCTTTATCTTAACTTTATAACTGTTTTCTCTTGCTTTAATGAAATGGTGATCTTCTTTAACAGTTTTAAACTCAGCATCTAATTTGACATACTGATCAGTTATATTGGTTAGTTGCTCAGTCAAATTTTCACAATTAGCACAAATAATTTTGGGACATACCTTGGATCTACCATCCTGATCGTTCGCCATGAAAGCAGTTTCTTCTTCATTTGCTTTCTTCTCTCCATCAACCTTCTCAACTTCTACAGCTTCAGTCTCAGCCATGTGTGCTTGTTCACCCAAACCACTTGAGTGTTGGTTCCAGTTGTATTCTCCTGCCTCTCTAGTTAACATGGCATTGATCTCGCGGTTAATTCCAGAGTGTTGGTTAGGCCTAACTTGTCCCCGTTCAACTCTCTCATTCCTACATTCCCTAGCAAAGTGCCCGAACTGTTGACAATTGTAGCACCTTACTTTTGATTTGTCAAATCCAGGCCTACCACCAACAAACTTTCTTCCTGTTTTGTTCATAAAACGTTTTACCCGTCTCACGATCATTGCCATTTGCCATTGCAAATCCATTTCTTCCAAATCGTCAGCATCAATCTGGTCATAATCCTCATCAAGAACGGCAGGGTCCACAATCTTCCCCTGGATATAATTCTCGTATGAAGCAATAAATGAAGCGTAGACTGCAAACTGCTCTTCAGCAGATTTTACACTCATAGGCATCTTGGTGTAATTATTGCTTGTGGGACCAGCTGAATAACCACTTGTAGAGGATTGAGGCTTTGAAGCACTAGATCCTCCAGCAACAAAACATACGTCCCCATTTGAGTTCACAGAAACATTTCCTTCATGTGCAGAGTCAGAACCTGACTCCCCCTTTGAATAAAATGCAGCAGATTCAGGCCTTGAACTTGAGCCTGAGTTAACTTTAGCACCATACATACCAGGGTCTTGTATCTGGTCTGTGGGTGTCTCCTTTCGAACCATATTTAGCTCATACGTTCTGAGCTTGTTCACTGCAGTTTCTAAGTCACAGTTAGGAAAGTCTTTGTCTTCCCTCATTAACACGGTATACATTTCCCACTTCGGTGGGAGAGCATCTAGAAGCTTTTCAACGATCTCCTCCTCTCGATAGGCAATTGAATAGTTGCTAAGCTCTGTCATTAAGTGATAGTATCGGGTGATAATATCATCTAAGGATTCATTCTTCAAATATTTGAAGACGGAGAATTGGGTTTTTAAAAGTTTAATTTTTGAGGCACGTATACCCACGTTCCCCTCGAATCTGTTTTCCAGAGCATCCCAGAGCTCTCTTGCAGAAGTGTACTTTCGGAATGTATGAAGAACTTCTTGAGGTAGTGCCATAGTAATAGCAGCATGGGCCTTACTCTCAGCCTCATACATTTTCTTCTCCTCGTCATCCATCTTACTGTACTTCTTCACCACATCACGTCCTTCGTATTGCATGGTTGGAGGTACATATCCATCCTGCATGCACACCCACATCTTGGCGTCCTGATATTTGATATACTGGATGAACCTGTCCTTCCATGCCACGAAGTCCGTTCCCTTCATCAACCTCGGGGCCTTAGTGGCTGACCCCGCCTCTACCTCCATCTTGACTAAATCTGAGATGTTAATCGCGGACATCCTTGCGAAAACCTGAAAAACCTGAAAAACACACAAAAAAAATATTAAAACAGCTCAGATGGCGAAGTTAAGAATAACTTCGCTGGAAGTTAACTTCGCTGAACAAGAACTTCGCTGGATCTTAAATTCGCTTGACTTGGCGAAGTTAAGAATAACTTCGCTTAGAATGAGCGAACTTAGGATGTAAGCGAAGTTGGGTGGTAAGCGAAGTTACGGATAACTTCGCTTTGGTGAACTTATGAGGTAAGCGAAGTTGTGGTTAACTTCGCTAATCCTTATATCTTCGCCGAAACCCTAATCTCCAGTGACGGCAACTTCGCCTGAATTCAGCAACTTCGCCCGATGAACGCGAAGAACAGTTCAGATCTGAAACTCGGATTTTAACGAGAATTTTGAAGGTTTAAAGGCTTAAACACACTGGTAGGTAGCTAGAATGAATAAACACACCAAAAACTCGTCTCGGTAACACCCGAAATGAGACGAAATCTACACCCGCGTGAAATCCCGAACCTCACAATCGAGCCGATGGCTCTGATACCAATTGTAGGTTCCTGGACGTGGATCGTATACGGGAAATCTTTAACAACGCAGGTGCGGAATCCCTGCGTATATAGATACGAGCGTAGATATTGTATAGAGTTTGAATACACGAACAATGAACACGAGCTATAAGGTAAACACGTTATATTGAATAACTAAACACGTGACAGTAAGTCACTGTTACAGAGAACAAAACGAAACAAAGCGTAACCAAAAACCCTAACTCACGTCCTCTTCTGTTTCGGCTGAAACAGTGTATTTAAACACGACAACTTCGCCACTGGCGAAGTTGTCAGTAACCTCGCTAAATCAGCAAGTTCGCCATAGCGAACTTGCTGATAACTTCGCTAGTTTACAAAACAAAACATAAACAAACCATTAACTATATTACAGACTCGATAACAAATACTAGACTATGAACTACTGACAAACATGTACCAACACAAACCCCTAGCGAGGTTGCAGTGTGTGTGAGTCAGCAGACACCTAAAAAAGCAGGTCGCGCAGGCTGCAGTGCTCCGCGCCCTGGTTGCGACCCGCAATGATCATCGCAATCAGCATGTGTATAATTTATTAACAACAATATAATATAATATAATATAATATAATATAATATAATATAATATAATATAACAAGGTGGAGTAAACTTACGCAACGCGTATCGTGGAGTAAACCTCCAGTGTCAGCTCCCGATGGGCTGATAGTGACATACTGAATCATCGGCTACAGGGCGTATCCTATCAGATGTACTCAGTCGCCCGCTGGTGAGCGTCACAGGACTCCAAAAATGACAAGGATATAATCGTGCTAGGAAACGGGTGCATCTGGCGTAGGCGAATGTATCGTGTGTGGGCGTCAGAACCCTCAGTGAACTGCACATGAGGGAAGGTGACCAACACATCGTCACCCTGTGGGGGTCCGCGGCCCCACCAACGGCCCTGGCCACGGACCCGGCCCCGCCCCATCTGCTGTTCGTACTCTTGCTCGAGCTCCTCTTCAATCTCGTCCCCAAACTATAATAATAACAAATAATAATAATATTTATAACAATTACAATAATAACAATAATAACAACAACAACAACAATAATAATAATTATAATAATATTAATAACAATATTAATAATAATATTTATAATAATATTAATAATAATAATAATAACAATAATATTAATAATATTTATAATAATAAAAAATAAATAATAATAATACTAATAAAAAAAATTTATATATCAGAGGCGGCGTATAGGGCTATACGCCGCCGCTGAGAGTCCCTGCAAACCGACGGCCGGACTCCGACCATTTACAGTCGGACTCCGGCCGACGGTTTTATCCATCCACACAACGGCATTATAATCATCACATCATCAACAATACATCATCATCATCATCATAACATAATCATCATCATCAACATAATATTAAAAAATTACCTCCATGTCTTGTCGGTGTCGGGTCAAATCTCCTTGGCTCGTGTTGTATTCTGGTCGGCGTCGGTCCAATATATACTCGTGTGCGGATGCTCGGTTGCTCGGGCGGGAGTTTTGAAATTTGAAATGAAGTGGCAGTTGAGCAGCCAGCCAGCAATATAAGGGGCACAAATACGCCGCGTATAGGTCTATACGCGGCGTATTCTGCCTATTTTTATTTATTATTATTAATTATTAGTATTTATTATTTATTAGTTATTAATATTAATACTAATTTGTTATTTAATTATTAATATTTAGTTATTAATATTAAAATTAATATTAATTTGTTATTTATATTATTTTATTTTATATTATTTAGTTATTATTTGTATTTTTATTATTTACTATTATTATTAGTTATTAAAATTAATATTAAATTGCTACTTAATTATTGTTATTTATTATTAATATTATTAGAATTTATTATTATTATTATTATTATTATTATTATTATTATTATTATTTATTTACTATTTATTATTTATTATTATTATTATAGACTTTTCATCCATTGATTCATTGTCTTCTATAAGATGTCTAGACCTACGTTAGAGGATTCCCTTTGCCAACTCTTGCGTATCTGTTCGTACTCCTTCATACATTGTCCATACAGTGTTTTCTATTCGAGGGCCACCGGTACGGCGCTTCTTTCCCAATTAAGGTTTGGGGTAGACATTGGGAAATCTCCTACCAGTTTGATATATATCCAGTGATCACCTCCCAGTTAGCGATGCCTATAGCCACTGGATCCGGAATCAAATCAGGACCGATTCTCAATGGGAAGTAAGATTCCGTCTGATTGCGAGCTAGGTTGACTAACACACACGCATATGTCTGAGCAGCCACGTGACCGTGACCGGGTACGCTGAACCAACGACTTAGCGGCGCCGATTTAATCGTGTTGGAGTACGGAATGATGGAATGAACCCAGCCATACAATCTGTCATCCTCTTTGTTGAACATCGCCCTCCACCACCATTCGTTCGTTTCCAGCTCGTTCTGCATTGCCCGCCTAATATCCGGCCAGAGTTTCTCATGTATACCCAAACCCACGGCGATTGATCGGAAACTGCAGTTAGGAACGGCTGGGCCCAGCTCGTTCTGCATTGCCCGCGTACGTTTTTGATGTCTGCGACCAACGGCTGGGCCCAGCTAGGTATGACGCTCCTAAACATTTCTATCACCGGTACTTGCGCTAGCGAAACCATCAAAGGAAACCCGAGGTGAGCTCCCGTAGGTTTCGATGTCTGAGGTCGTCCCCGAGGTGTTTTAAACCGCAACGCTGACTGGGACAACGAACGAGTCAGCGGGGATGGGGTGGGGGTTTCTTGGCTGAGCCCCTGTGACGAGGATGGATTGTAGGAGCTGTGTCTGGGAGATCTGGAGAGGGGGTTGTAACACCCCACCCGGATCCCGGGTGTCAATGCACAATTGATACAGCTTAACAGCGGAAGAAAACACAAAGTTTATTTTAAACTAAAAAATCCTCAAGTACATCTAGTCACTATATATAATAACATTAAAACCTAAGAACTTCTTGGTCTCCGATATCGCTCATCACCAAGTAGCTCTAAACTTCCTTATGGTTCACCTGTGATACGTATACTTAAAACAAGTCAGCTATTGCTGGTGAGCTCATGAGACAAGATTTATAAACATATATTTATAATTATGTATACACAATATGGGTTGTGATAATTGGGTCCAGGAGCAACACGTGCCTACCATGGATTACCACAACCACCGGGCCACGGACATCACTATCCCCCCCAACCATCGTGTAAGTATGGAGTCTGTTACTAAGCACATGATTACCCCATCCTGGGCACCCCTGCTCTATTCAGCTTTTCGTAACGTATCCATTAAGTATAAAAGGATCCTTTATACCCCCACCGATATTTGCATATTGCAGCATTCTCATTATTACTAGTTTGACAACACAAGTATACTATCACAGTTTAAAAGTAAACATGATAACTCACTGGTGTAATAGTTGTTAACACAACAGGTACTGTCCTTTGGTCCTGTTACAAAACAAGGTAATCTAATGTCAAGCAATGATATCGTTAACTAGTTATAATCATGGTTGGCTCGGAACAAACCTACCTAGTTTAAGCATGGGTGATTAATCCATACCTAGACTAGGGTCGAGCCACTCACCACCTATCCTGGTCATAATCCTAAACTTTAATACTTATATTATATTATATTATATTATATTATATTATATTATATTATATTATGTCTATAACTAGAGTTAAAGATAAAATATTTACCTGTGAGTTGAGAGAAGGTTGAAAGGTATTCGTACATCAATACGAATTAATCTAACTTGTTTTATACAAGCAATATGAGCCGACATTCCTAGTCGGTTTACGCTTTTATTTATTATATATAAGTATATGAATTATTGAGGAGGACTCTCAAAAGCACACCACGTGTGCTTGTTAATTGATTTTTTGTCATATGAAATTAATATTATTATTATTTATTACTAATTTTATTTTTCGTATCTTTTTGCATCACTGCACACGAGCACTTTCAATTCTCTAGCTTTTTGTCATATATTATTATTATTATTTCATAATATTAAGAGGCCTTATTTACCTAACAATTATTTTTCATGATTGTTAGTCATTTTGAGTTATTTCATATCTAAATTTTTATGTATAAAGCTGGGTGTTACAGGGGTGTATGAGCTGTGTCTGGGGAGATCTGGAGCGGGGGTGTATGAGCTGTGCCTCGGGGTATCTGCTTTTTTGGGACGCCCCCGAGGATCCTCTCTTTTTTCGGGTGACTTCTTTTTAGATCTCCCTGGAATAGCAGATATGAGCTTCGCGAAAAAACTTTTCTTCTAATTAGGGTCATCTATGGACGACAGCGTATCGTTGATTTCACGCATACCTGCTTCGTAGTCTGGCTCCTCGTTCGGCGGATAGGCTGGATCAAAATTAAGCCTCCTCCAGAACGGGTCAACATCCTTTATTGGGATACATGTGTCGTTAACTATGTATCCCTCAATCCCACAAGCACATGGCATCCCCGAAGACGAATACAAATGGTGGTCGCATGAAGCCCCGCCGTCACGCATCTTGTGTATCAACTCATACTCGTTCGCAAGTAGACCCAGAGAGTGAATCGACACCCTGTTTATTAACTTCTTCAACCAGACGTGCTGTCGATGTCCTTCCATGACCTTGGAACGGGAGTCGTGAAAAGATTTACCGATCTCTTTCATCTGCGAGTCCACCATTTTAAAGATGTGCCAGGCAATTGTGTCGAGCGAGTTGTTGCTTCCACTGAGGTACCTTTTCAGATTTGCGTGCTGGATCTCAACTCGGTTCGTCGTTGTTTCGCCGTAGTATCGGCGTTCGTCAATCCAGCATGCTACAAACTTGTGTCTGTATGGATCCAGCCAGCTGTTGCGAATGTATTGCCAGACCTCTGAAAAATAAATGGAAACGTTATTAAGACGTATGTTTAGGATATTAAAAACTGTCATCCGGTTCGAATGACTCACTTGCTCTATTGTCCTGTATCAAATGACGCTCCATGTTGATGCAACGGTTGTTGTAGTCCTGTATCGTCGGAGACTGATACAGGACCTTCCACCAGTACGCAAAGTTCGTCCCCATATCTGTCCTATTTAGGCCCTTAAATTTTCTCCTTATATTCTCAGATATGTGCCAACCTGCATAAATTTTTGCTGGCATTAGGGAAGACCACGTCGCAGGCGTTCATCAGGGCCTGGTCCGCGTCAGTCAGGATCACGCGTGGCTCCATACAGTCATCGAGCATTTGTTTAAGTTTCTCCAGAGCCCAGGTGAAGTTTCTCTGCTGTTCCCTGATAACAAATGCGGTGGCGATACAAAACGACTTTGATGTCGACGTCACACCGATAAACTGAACCAACGGCCAATCGTACATGTTGGTGTTGTACGTCGTGTCAATCATCAACACCTCGGGAACGCAAGCCACATCTTATGCGATTTATTATGACAGAATAAAATTTCCTCTATCCTGTCGTCGGTATCACTCTCCCGGGTATAGAACGTGAAACCGTTGCTTGCGAGAAAGTTTTCCTGCGTCTGCATTGGATGAAATAGAACTTTTGTAAATATTCCAAGTACAGCAAGTACACATTAAAACTACAAATGTTTTGAACTACCTTCATAGGGGTGTCGCCTAGTAGCCCATCCCTCCTAATCTTGGCTGTGTGGTTGTATATATCTTTTATTACAAGTTGCACACCGGGAAACTTTTCGTGGAGGGCTGCTTTGATTTGTTGCGGCTTAACGCCGGTCCTGTGTAAACTCTCAACCATATCCAGCTGGTCGCTGTTCATTTTTCTAAAAGACGCACAACCCTCCTCGAATTCAACGGGATCGTGGTTGTGATTCTCGTTTACCACTTGAACCCTCCAAGAGGCACCCCTCGAGTCGTACTTGCCCAGGATCTTAAACGGACAACATTTTTTTATGTTGTCGGTACGTCTCATCATCGCCTTTATTTTGGGTTCGCCCCCACGATTGCATGCAATGTCCACAGCGTTTTTTCTTGAACGCTGGACCACAACAACAAACCCATGCTCCCGTCCTTTAATTTTTACCCATTTCTCCAGCTCCTCGCGGCTCTCAAAAATCTGAAACAGTTTTACGCTATTTATTAGGCCGTTTATTAAATAACATAAAAATAAATAATATTAACTTAAACAAAACACACGGTGTCTTACAACATCTGTTTTATACGAAACCTTCACTCCGCGTATGTAGTCGTCATTGTACTCATCTTCGTTATTTGGGTTTGGCCCGGCATGAACGTGTCGCCCATGGTGCGATGAAGACTCGGTTCCATAAAAAGGATCATTTGCTACTGGTGGCTGGTACGATGACGAAGCCTGACCTCCATAATCCGACCAGGTGACGGGTACGCCGGCTGAATACCGTAATCCGACACGAAGTACTCCTACAATACATAAATTAGAAATTCAAACAACAGTGATAGTGATAGTAATAAATAATAATAACAGCTTTAACGAAACCTGGTTCAAGTTTGGCAAGCCCGGCGAGCCAGTGTTACCATAAAACTGTTCGGGCTGACAATAAGGTTGTTGGGGCTGGGTATCATACCCGGCATACTCCTGACAAAACGTAATGTAGCATGTGTTAGTAAAAAAACTACCAAATTCAAACTAAATAAATATATAACGAAACCTGGTTCAAGTCGGGTAACCACGACGTGCCAGGCTGATCTCCAGAAATAAATGGTTAAACCAAGACATTCTGGGTATATATAATACAAATGTTATATTGTTTTTTGGTTGAATGTCGAGACCAAACACGCATGCTTTATAATAGAGAAAGGAAAGGAGGGGAGCCGGGCTCCAATAATTCAGCAAAAGTAATACGCAGCGTATAGATCTATACACGGCGTATAAGGTACGAGTTGACAACCTAGCCCAGCTTTTGCAGGGAAGGTTGTAATCACACTAATACGCCGCGTATAGGTCTATACGCGGCATATTAAGAGCTTTTCTAGAAAAACCCACCATTTTGTCTTATTATGTTTATTATGTTTTTTTTTCTTTTCTTTTCTTTTTTTTTTGTTATTTATTGTTATTTATAATTATTTTTATTAATATTATTTTATTTATGAATAACATATTACCATTTGGAATTCGGCAAAGGGCGCTTTGTAGCAGGACTTATCTGGGAAAATTGACATTGCGAGGCGACCTTCCAATTTATTGGTTGATGCCGTTATGGACAACTTGATAAGTTACAGTGACTACTTTGGGAAAACTAACAGTGTCAAACGAACCCTTTCTTGGATGCTTTCGGTATCGGCATCTCAAATCCGGATCTTTGATGTCTTCAAACTCCAGCTGTCTTGACCTTCGGCCACCACCGACAACGGTAGTTGTGTTCACTCAACGCATATCAGTCGTCACTAAGCTTAAGCTTAGGCTTGTTATTACTTTAATGTTTAGTTGTGGGTATTGTAAGTTGATCATCTTGTGTATGCTAAAAGATTTATCGGCTTATATAAACACAGACATATATATAGTAGACGTGCGATATAAGAATTCATTGCTCCGACATGACCATCACCTGATCGAGATATTGGTTTGATGAGTTTGAATCTCTCGGATCCGCGGTATCCGCTAACGGCAGCGATAACCGGAGCCCATACTTTGGACAGAGAAGCGGAAATTCGGTCATTGCTCCAACATAACGAGCAACGGATTGAGATATTATCCCAGACTTACCTAAACCGGTTTACATGTATGATGACGTTGATTTAGGTTCGGTGTTGACGCTGACATTAACACGTTTACTTACAGCTTTCGTTATCGCCGGCATAATACACAATGAAAGCACAAACTCAAACAACAATCCATACAACAACAATGCTATTGTATGGATTGTTGTTTGAGTTTGTGCCTTCATTGTGTATTATGCCAGAGGTAACGAAAGCTTTAAGCAAACGTCTTAATGTCATCGTCAACATCGAACCTAAACCCACGCCAGCATACGTGCCAACCTGTTCAGGTAAGTCCTAACTAATATCTCAATCCGTTGCTCGTTATGTTGGAGCAATGACCGAATTCCACTTATCTGTCCAAAGTATTGGCTCCGGTTATCGCTGCCGTTAGCGGATACCGCGGATCCGAGAGATTCAAACTAATATCTCGATCTGGTGCTGGTTATGTCCGAGCAATGAATTCTTATACCGCACATCTACTATATATATGTATGTGTATATATAAGCCGATAATTCTTTTAGCATACGCGACATGATCAACTTACAATAACCACAACTAAACATTAAAGCAATAAAAAGCCTAAGCTTAAGCTTAGTGACAACTGATATGTGTTTGAGTCAACACAACTGTGGTTGTCAGTGGTGACCGACGGTCAAGACAGTTGGAGTTCGAAGAAATCGAAGAACCAGATTTGAGATGTCGATAACGAAAGCAGGCAAGAAATTGAAAGTTCGTTTGGAAATGCCAGTTTTCCCAAGTAAACCCCTACAACTAATTTCAAGATGTCAATAACGAAACCAGCCAATAAATTGAAAGTTTGTTTCGCACTGTCAATTTTCCCAAATAAGCCATGCAACTGAACAACCGTTGTCGAATTTCGAATAATAATATATTATTGATAAGTAAATAATATTAATAATAATAAACATAAATAACATTAATAATAACAATAGAAAAGAAAAGAAAGAAAAAAAAAAGAAAAAAATCATAACAAGACAAAACTTGTGGACTTTTCTAGAAAAACCCAACACCCACCCAACATAACCCGCACCTGTTTGATAGAATATAATATAACCTAAATAATATAATATAACATAATATAATATGATATAACATAATAAAATATAATATAATATAATAATAACATATTTTTATGTTATGATATTATATTATATTATACATTACACTGTAAGAATGTATCTCCGAACGTCTTGCGCCGGCGCCTGACACCCGCATCTGAACTTCTAGTGTACATCAGGTACCTAATAATAAAAATATTTTAATACTAATAATAATATAAAAATTATTATTTTAATAATAACAATTATATGTCTAGAATAATACTATTTTAATAATCATAATAATAATATTTTAATAAATACAATAATAATATTTTATTTTATTAACAATAAAATTTTAATACCAATAACATTTTAATAATAATATTAATATTTTAAAAGAAATAATGTAATAAAAGTTTAAACAATAACGGTAACAGTACGAGAAACCTAGTTTAAGCGGCCCGACGAACTAGCGTTACTGTAAAACATATACGTGGTGTCTATATAGTAAGTAGGCATTGTGTAATATAACGGTTGGTGGCTAAAAATATAGTTTACTTTTTCAAAAGTCAAATAACAAAACTAAACCAGTCATCAAATATCTGTCCTAACATGTACAACTACGTCCTAACATGAACTAAATAAAGATAAAACGAAACCTGGTTTAAGTCTGAATGATCGTTAGCGGCGTACCCCGGCTCCTCCTCGTCCGACTCCGAAAATAAATGGTTGTTGTTGGTTGAATGGAGAGGGCGAGGGTGAGGTAGAAAAAAAAAGAAGAAAAAAGGATGGACAGGGAGGGAAGGGAGCCGGGCTCCAATATATACAAACCCAATACGTCACGTATAGACCTATACGCGGCGTATAGTGTACGATCTGACAGTATCATATACTATACGCCGCGTATAGACCTATACGCGACGTATTAAGGGGGCGAAGGTGTCCCCGGCAGGACCCTTATGATAACCCTCCTTTTACGCCAAAAATAGTACATGCATGTTGAAAATCGTAAAAACTAAGAATAGATCCAATCACAAATTTTTATTAAAAAAACGTCAGGCCTTGTCGGGTATCGCGGCTAGATTTTTCGGGCAGACAAACCATGGGCCTTAAGTGAAGGCCCAGAACAGCATGTATTGGGCTGAAGGCGGGGACCAAGGGGCCAGGGCAATTTTTATATAACTTTTGTTTTACTCATGTACCATTTAACGAACGTAACCGGAATTACCAATTTACGTCAAGTTACCGCCTCAATAATCACGACTGACAATGATTAGGTTTTAACACCACCCAGTTTTACCAACCAAAAAAATTTTAACTATTTTATTTTTATATAATTTAGTCTTTTATATATGTTAATTTGACAAAGTTATTTTTGGGTAACGTTCAGGTTTTACAAACGGTGTCTATGCCGTAACGAATGTAACTGACACTGATTGGATTCACGTCGAATCACCATCGTAAATCTTGAGTTTTACAAACGTTCGATTTTACTAACCGAATAAATATGTTATTTTTTTCTATAATATGCTATATATATGTATATTTATATATAAGAGTCACTACTTTTTTTATTACTATATATTAAAATTGAAAGTTGGTGACACAAAGCTTCCATTGATTCAAGTGGCGAACCAACTTTCAGGTTTTACTGATCATTTTGTTGTAGTTCCGATACTGTAACGAACGCTGCTGAAATCAAACGACTACAACACACTAGGACCAAAAACGCCCGGGTTGTATAAACACCTGGATTTTACCAACCAAATAAACAGTGTTTTAAATATTTATCTAGGTTTTAACGCTTGAGTTTACCAACGTTGTTTACACCATAACGAATGCCAGGAAGAATTCGAGTCGACTCGCCGTAGCGACACTTGATTTTTATCCACCAGAGTTTTACCAACGCACGCGCTTCAAAGCTCGGATTTTACAAACAGAATAAACATCGTTTTAAATCTTTTATTTTTTTATATGTTAACCCGACGAATATATTTTTTTGGGTTTAGCTATGATACCATTAGGAACGTAACTAATATCGATCGAGTACGTGTTAACTCGACTCGACAACACTCAAGTTTTATTAACCGGATAAAAATAGTATTCAACATGTTTAAAAAAAAGATTATACGAGTGCTGATTCTTTTTTTTAAATTGTTAATTGGATAATTTTTTTTTGAGTTTAGTTATGGCAATGTGACGAATGTAGTCCATAACAACCGAATTCGTGTTGACTTGCCGCTACAATGCCCGGGTTTTACTGACTAAATTCTCCGTGCAACCCATGAGGGAAAATCCGCGATTACTGTTACGGCCCTTTTAATATGTTAATTTTTTATTTTATAAGTTATACGAGCATCGCTACTATTTCCTGCTTTAACAACATAGTTTTGTTTTTTTATTAATTTAATGTTATATTTTAACGAACCTAACTCATACCAAATCCACATTAGTGTACCGCCGTAATGCAACAGGTAGTTAATGCGTAAAACTCATTTGTCTAGAATGGATGTCGACAACTTGTATGCTAGCTAACAATTAAACACATACACTAGTGACTAACGTCTAGATCATTTTATTTCGCGCACTCTCTCAAAATTCTTCAAAGTAGATACACGTAAAACTCATTGTCTAAAATGGATGTCGACAAGTTATTTAATAACAATAAAATATTACAAGTTAATTCATAAAGAACTATTACGTACTTTTAAATTTTTAATATTATCTCAAATGAATAGTTATTGAACTTTTAGCTCCAATGCATAATACTTTATCTTTCGGCATTTTCAAACAGCCTCAGTCAGAGACAAATATATGGAAGAATATTTAAATACAAGCAACAAATATTACAGAAAACATAATTAAAGTTATGGGCCGTTTATTATGAGGGGCTGTTTGGTAGCCTCGAGACTACCTCTTAATGGCTCATAACCTCTTAATAATTAAAAGGTAGCCTTAAGTCTGAATGGTTAAGATATTATCTCTTAATGGTTATCTCTTAACCATTCAGATGTTATGAGCCATTAAGAGATAGCTTCTTAATGGTTGTAAAGAGGCTACCAAATTCATTGATAGTATTCAGGATATCACAAAACGTAGCTATGGAAAGG
Source organism: Bidens hawaiensis (assembly GCF_021521415.1). Taxonomy (NCBI): domain Eukaryota; kingdom Viridiplantae; phylum Streptophyta; class Magnoliopsida; order Asterales; family Asteraceae; genus Bidens; species Bidens hawaiensis. The sequence goes on along the minus strand of NW_027496855.1, from coordinate 48,491 downwards.
GAAAACTGGATGAAACTTACGAAATTGGAGGAACTTATGAGTTACAAATGCATGCGGCTTTAAGCTGAATAATGTGCAAAAAGCAAAATTATGAAAAACTCTTCTAAAATCTAAACCTGAGATGGAGAGTTTCTTCTATTTAAATTATTAAAAGGGCAAATACCAACTAAAAAAAATACTTTAACAAGAAAAACCAATAAGTATAATGGTTTTTTTATGATATAGGGGAAGTTAACGTAAAAATTAAATTAACGTACTAATTATAAAAATCAAGTAGTGTAATTATGTATACAATATAGAGTAATTATATTATAGTGTAATTACACTATGATGTAATTACATAATTACACTACTTGTATATATAATTACACTATTCGATTCTCACAGTTAGCAGGTTAATTTAATTTGTATTTGATCCGAACTCTTATGATATTTGAATTAATTATTAAAGTGAATACACTATTTTTCTGGACTCTTAGGAGGTAACGAATCAAAATTAGGGCTGTCACGAACCGAGCCGAACCAAACGCAGACATGCTCATACTTGGTTTGGTTTGAAAGCGAGCCGAACAGAGCGGATTGAATTTACGAAAACGAGCGATATTTTTATGCTTGAACCTGGTTTGGTTTGAAACTGAGCACCTTGGCTTTGCTTGATTTTGTATAAAGTTTTCAATTTTAAATTTCCAAAACTTCAAAATATTATTAACTCAAGACCTTCAACTCTAAATTGTCTAAATTTCTAACTTTAAATGTATAAAACTCAAAGTTAACAACAAAACATATATAAAACGAACGGCTATAGTTTAAATTTGAACTTTGAATTCAATACAAAAGAGAGAAATTTTAGTAAGTTAAAAAAAATAGTTTATATATATATATATATATATATATATGGTATGGTTAAAATAAAAACCCACTTGAGTTGTGAAAACTCTAGAAACTCATTCTCAACCACATGCTTTTAATTAAAGTTTGAAACTTTTGGTCAACAATTAAAGTTAATAAAAAATGTAAATATAAATATAGTATTTTCTCTCTCCTGAAAACATAGATAAAAATTAGTAAAAAAATGTTAAAAAATAACAAATCAATTTTTTTTTTAGTTTTCGATGTTTTGTATTAAATGTTACAACATATATTACGTGTGTAAAAAAAACCGATGTTACATAGGGTTTTCACGGGTTTTCATAACTCAAGTGGGTTTTCATTCTATACTTCCCATACATATATATATATATATATATATATATATATATAGGATTAGGTTCATTTCAGAATTGTTTTCATTCTATATATATAAGATTAGGTTCATTTCAGAAGTGTTTTTATTGCGAGAAGTGCGAGAAGAGATTCTAACCAATCACATAATTTCTTTTTTATTTTCTGATTACTTATATGCAAGGGTATATTAATGAAACATAAAGCATTTTGTTTTGTAACTCATGCTCATTAATGGTTTAATAATTAATGATAAGTTATTAGCAAATGATAAGTTACAAACTATTATTATTTTTCATTTCATATAAAATTTGAACAATTGGATTCTATTTGATCTAAAATCATTTTATTCTAAAAATGGCTAATTATTATTATTATTATTATTATTATTATTATTATTATCATCATCATCATCATCATCATCATCATCATCATCTAATGTAATGTAGATATAGCTACATAATGTGATGTAAGCACACTTTAAAATGTTGTGTAGTTATAATTAGTGTAGTGTAGACGTATCTAATGAAATGTAGGCAAAACTAATGTGGTGTAGGTACACTTTCAACTGTTGTGTAGCTATATCTAATGTAGTGTAGACACACTTTTAATGTTGTAGTCATAATTAATGTAGCGTTGACATATCTAATTTAGTGTAGGCATATCTAATGTAGTATAAACAAAACTAATTTTCTGTAGGTAAAACTAACATAGTGTAGGCAATACTAATGTTAGGTAGACATATCTAATGTAGTGTAGAGAAAACTAATGTTGTGTATGTACACTTTTAAATGGTTGTGTAGTCATAACTAGCGTAGCGTAGACATATCTAATGTAGTGTAGGCAAAAAAAATGTAGTGTATAACACTTTCGAATGTTGTGTAGTTATAACTAATGTAGTATCTAATATAGTGTAGGCAAAACTAATGCTGTGTAGGAATCAGTTTGTTTATATAATTGTTGACAGAACAAATAAAAGTAGGCTTACTTCAATACATTGTATGTACTATATAAACAAATCCGTAGTATACATTGTAATGTTGCAAAATTTATGTGTTTTATGAACAAATTCTAAAAACAACTAAACAACTTACACAACCATAAAAAAGAAATATCATAATTTTAATGAAAAATAAAATAGTATTAATCTTCTAATGAGCATTAAATGGGCACAAAAATGTTGGGTTTTAACAAGATTATCAAAGTGATAAAACATTAATTTTACAAAAAATGCAGCGGATAAATGTTTTAAATCTTGTTAGTTTATAGTGTATAAAACCAATTTTATACATGCAAAACCCAAACCCGGATCCATATACGAAATACATACTATCAAACACATGCATGTCACTATAAGTTCATGCATGTTAAACTACCTTTCAAGTAAACCAAAAACCGGGTGAAGAAAGAGTGATTGAAAGGCAAGAACTTGAACATGGAAGCTCCTCAAGCTAGCATACCCCAAGCCTCCGACAATACACCTTTGTTTAGCTAGGATTCACTTGAAAAACCAACTTCTCCTTGAAGTTCTTCCTTGTGGCCGAAAATAGGAGAGAAAAGGAAGAGAGGAATGTTTTGTTACTTGCAAAAAATTGTAAGAATGAATGAAAGAGAGTTAGGGAGTTAATTGAAGCACCACCCATGGCACCCACTCACATCCAATGCATGTCTTCACTAAAGAAAACATAATAATATAAAATAAAAGGTGTAAGAGAGTAAAGGGGGGGGGGGGACCCTCTAACCCATTTCAAATTATATATATATTTTTGTCTTTAAATAAGTTTTATATCATAAAACTCACATTGTGTTATTTCCCAAAATAAATATAACACAATATAGGTAACATGCTTGATAACCATTATTCACATATTGTTATTTAACCATATTAAATAACACTATGGAATGCTCTCTCTCAAAGTATAAATCATCCATATGATTTATTTATTTCACAAGTACAATGTATTTAGAAACCCCTTTCCAAATAACTCAAGTGTTAATATTTGTTTGTTATGATCATATCATATATAAACAAATATTATTGGTGTTTGTCTAGCTTGTTATTGGGTATGACCCGACTAGGATCATAACGTACTAGCCATATCAATAATGATATGTGTCTTGGGCAGACCGAGTCCAACAAAACAAACAACCACTTAAAGCATTAAAATCTAGATTAATAAGACATACACCACAAAAGACGCATCTAACCTTTTTATGTCATAAATATGTGTTTTTAATATTTATAATATAAACCACTGATTAAACACAATCAATGGTTCAAATTCATTTCTCACGCTTCTCGCCATAATATCACTTCTCGCATGATCCTTTCCAAATATATATATATATATATATATATATATATATATATATATAGAAAGGAGTTCAAATAAAAATAAGGAGTTTCTTACGAATGATAAAAACCAATAGATTTTTTGACATGTGTCATTACAACATATGGTGAAAGAACAATTCTAGGAAACTATGTCGATTATAATGGTGAAAGAGTAATTATAGAAAACTATGTCGGTTTTTAGTAATTTTAAATCTCAACCATTGATTAACATGATCCAATGGTTATGATTTATTCATAGTTTTCTTAGGAAACTACTTGTTTTTAAAATAACCCTCCCCTATATATATATAATATATATATATACACATAAAATTTATAAAACTAATAAATAAGAATAATTTGAGCAAAACGAACTGAATCAAACCGAGCGAGGCTTTGCTCGTGATTGGCTTGCTTTTAAACCGAACCGAGCCAAACAGCTCACTTCCAAACCGAGTCAAAATTAAACGAGCATTTTTCAAGCAATTTCGAGCGAGCGACGAACGAGCATTGAGCGACGAGTAATCTGGACATCCCTAATCAAAATCTATCATAATTCATAACTTTCATTTCACACGTGGTTGGAAAACTCATATTATCAAATGAAAAATCAAGTTATTCTTCATTAAAATTATTTTTTTCCTAAAAATATACAACTTTTTTTTTGTCTCAATGATGATAATCCGAAGGAGCTCACCTTTTTTTCTTCAACGCACTATTTTATATAATGAAATTCTTACGGAATTTTTGCGATATGAGAATCTTTAAACTATAGTCCCTGGTTTCGCATTTCAAAGGCAAGAATTTCTTGTTTGTATAAATTATATCTTCTCAATGTGTTTCGTATCATAAGGGTCATTAAGCGCATAGATTACTAGCTAATCCAGCTCACTACTTTAGCCTTAGAAAAAGTTGCATCGTTAACTCGTGGATCGTTTGAATTAATCAACATGTAAATCCAAGGATGTTAAAACATTGAAGTTTTATAAAGTTATCCTTTGGCTTTTCCTTGAGCTCTGTCCAAGTCCCAATCAAACTTGCCTAGCTAACAATAATGTTTATTGAATATTTTCTAGTGGTTTGAGCTTGAATATTTCTCGAGTCAAGCATAATGTGGCACGGTATATCAAATGTTGAATGGCGCACTGCCCATTTGTGCTGACTAGTTACTACATTCTCATCCAGGAGAGCCTCAACAATTAAGTAAAGAGGTGCAACATAGGTTCTTTGGAACTCTAGAGCTGTGTACCACTGGCCGGGACATGATAAAGCGAAACTAGTGATCCATATCAATAAGCATGACATAATGGTTGACCTCATGACATTAAGCTTGGATGAAAACCCGTTGAATTAGTAAACTGAGTTCGATATCAATCAGTTCATGAATCGGGTTGGTATTGTAATGTTTACACCACCCAAGATGTTGTAGTCTACAAGTCCACATCTCACATTAGACAACTGTTTTAACGTGTATAGGCAAAGTATCATGTGGAAGAAGATGAGTGAGCGGCTACCATTATGCGCGGAAATAAATCGTGACAAGTAGTGGACGACCACTTCCAATCAAGCGACGACTTGGTAGTTGGTGATATATATGACCTCACCTCACATTTAGTTTTTAGTTAACAGTTCCATCCCACCACATCTACCTATAATAATTATGTTATATTCCCTTTCATTTTTAACAGATGTGATGTTTCAAGTTTTCTATTGAGTAATGATTCAACTCACTTTGTCAGGTTGTATAAAATTATTAGTAGGATAATTAGGCTAATTTCCATGCATAATACTATATTATATTGTTTTAAGTTGGATCAATTGAATCTAGTCGTTTTTCCAAACGACAGAAAGACATACATGTAACATGTAACATGATGCATATGGTTATCAACCTATGTAGATTCATTGGTTGATAAACTTTTCATTTATTAAATTAAAAATAGTATTGTTTATATAGAAATGAAAGACAAACAGAAACAAGCCATGCCGTCAGGCCATTTTGAATAGAAAAACAAAATTGTTTTATAACATGAATATGTATGATCCTTTGGAAACGAGTAAGTAGCTCCACAGTCTCGGATTAATTGATTCGGGTTGATTGATTGATAAAACAGATAAAGTAAGTAAATGAGTACATCTACATGCCTAAGTACCTAACACAATTACACCCTAACTTAAAATTGAACAAAAGACAGCCTACGTACACATAACATGACCAAATGGCAAATACAACATGATAACAAACATCAGGCACTTAATCATACTTCCATTGATCATGAACCATGTTATCCAGATCTACGAAAAAATTGGTGACATGCATGCGGATCAACCCGACGCACCAAAGTTCTTCAGCTTTAAAGGGCATGCAATGTTTCCCAAGGCCTCATGTTACAAAAAACCATAACAAGGTTATGGAAAAAAAAGGAATAACTTGTAACACGAGCCGGGCTATACATACCATGTGTCTTTGATCTTCTTTGGTTCCTTAAAAATTGCTAGTTCTTGTGATCATAACCAAAGGCTGTCCTCTGATCAAAAAGTGCAACCTTCAACTTCAAGTATCATTTATATACAAATCAGGTTCCTTTAATCAAACAGTTAGTTCATCCAACTTATTCATGGTTGACTCGAGTCGGGCTACTAGCAAGTCAAGTGCTTCTCTCATCCAACTATACTGGCAAGATTCTTTAGCTTTAGCTGCACTCACCTGAACAACAATTCAAAGATTTGTAAGCACAAAACTTTTATTAACCAACTTTGAAAGCTCGAAACTTTTCGGGTTTTAAACCTACCCAATATCTTTGGCGAATGTCTTTCTCGGGCCATTGGTCAAGTTCTATATCCACATATAAAGGGAACATATGACCTTCATAGTATGCATCATTGCCTTTGCTCTTAAAACACCATTTACCCAATTTTCCTCCAACCTTTCCCGATACTCCGGCTTCTTCGAATGTTTCTCGCTGAGCCGCGTCTTCGATTTCTTCATCCAATTCCCAACCACCCTGTTAAAGATTTCATCATGTATTAGTAATACATTTTGTAACAAAATTTATATAAAACAATTAAATTAAGAAACATATATTAAATTCAAAATAAATAATAATTAATTTACCTTAGGGAATAAAACACCTTTGCCTTTTCTTTGAGTAGTTATCACAAGCACCTCAAGTGCATCTTCTATGCTTGATGCCTTTATGCTACTTTTCAATCTGTAAGGTATGCATCTGCACCATATTTACATTAATTATTAAATACTTATTTTTATTAAAAAAAAAACATTTGTTTTACTCAATTGATTTTAGTTTTGTCCACTAATTCCCCCTAAATTAGATCAATTTCACGAATTACTTAAAACCCACAAAATTCACAACAAACCCACTTCAAATTATTCATTTTTGGTCCAGAAAACCTAAAATCAAAAGAAACTAACCCGACGACAACACGTTGAAGGCCGTTGTAACGCTGCAGCTGCCGGCCGGTACGGGCCGGAGCGGGAGTCGGAGGAACAACTAACATGCCCACCATCTTTTCTTCAAATTAAAATATTAATAGCAGAGAACAAAAACTTAATTATAAATCTCTGTTGAAACACAAACACAAACACAAACACAAGATCTCAATTGGTGTGGAGTTGATAAAGGTGAGAGCCAGAGGACACATATATAGATCTAGATAGACGAGAAAGTGGGCCCGGCTTGTAAAGGGTATAAATGGAAATAACAAAGAAATGGAGAAATTAAATTAAAGCTGACGTGGCTGACCGACACGCGTCGGTGGGAAGTTAAGTGGCACTGACACGTGGAGCCGACTAATAATCATTGATATTTGATGTACTCGCAGTAATTTGCCAAGCAGCTAAATTAATCCATAGATTTATATCATGATTACCGGCTTCCAGATACCAACTCATTGCATGACAATGACATATGATAAACATTGCTAAGAGCCCAATATATATTGATGACAAAATTGGTTTTTGGACATAATTCTCAACGCATTGCTTATATCTACATACGTAAATGCTTGAGTTTAATATGGCATGAAATAAGAAAAAGAAAACCTTCACATGGTTCATGATGTATGGGTCACTATTTCCCGTGGTTTGATACGTTAAATTGTTAAGTCAGGTCGGGTCATAATATTATATAAAGTAAGATATTATAATGAAAGTACATATCTAGAGAACATATTAACTTTTTAGTAATAAGGTGTTTGGGATTGCTTATATTGTGAGAGGAAAAGTTTCATAAATTACAATGTTGTATAACTTATTAACTTAATGAAAAGTTATAAGGAGGCAAAATAAGGAATCCTAAACACCCCCAAAGAATTCGTAGTGAACTGATATACTTGAAATCTATGATTGAATCAGGAACAAAATAATACACAAACAATCGTATGTTAAACTTTTGAATTTGATTAACATATGATCATACATAACTATGGCGGTGCTCAGAATATTAAAGTGACAAATCCCTTCAAGCAAATAGCTTCTTCCATAAAATAATATAATCTGACTCAGCTGTAGACAAAGCCACAACATGTTGTAGTGTAGGTAGTGCAACCTTCAAACTCACCATACTCCTCATAATCAAAAAGACATAATCTATAATGGACCAACCCTTGGCAAGATCTTTAGCAAAATCAACATCAACATAGCTAAGTGCCACTTATTCACTATCATAGCTTTTACCAAAAATCAACCCGTAATCCTTGTGCCATTAAGATATATCAGCATCCATTTAGTAGCCTCCCAATGGCTTTCACCCGTTAGGAAGATATCTGCTTACAAGACTTGTAACATATCCAATGAACACCCAGAATCCATAATCCATTCGCCTTTAACTTCACCTCTAAATACCATCATGATATCAACAGTGTCATAACCTTCAAGATATTCTTCAGGAGATGAATTTTGATTTTTTTTCCCACCATTATCACCCTTATTCTTTCTATTTTCTGGTTAGTCTTTCTATAATGTCAGTTTGAATTACAGGTATAACACTTTCTTTTAAATTTGATCTGGAACGGCTAGACATCTTGGATTTAAGGGTTCTTTGATCAAATATTCCTCTAACATTTAGACCACTTATTGATCATCAGTGACATCATTCTCCTTTTGTACTCCTTAGAGTTGATGGTGGCCATGACTACCACACCTCGACTAAAAGCGGCGGAACATGTCGGGGCACAACAGATTGCACATGAACACATGACACTATTAAAGTGACAATAATTAAACATTTCATTTCATAAATACAAGTTACAACTTGTTCGAGCACACAAATACAACCAAACAAAGATAACAATACAACAAAGTAAATTGCCTAATTAAAAATACCCTAAAGGTATAACTAGATGATAAGTCTTCATTCTTCATTTAGCCTATAATTAAACATGTAGCATTGTATAAAAATAAAATTTTTCAACTCAAAGTTTGGTGAGCAATTCACTAGCTTTTGCGTGTGTGTATGAGACCAAAATACAAAATTCATATGTGGTAACTTAAGATAAAATCACAACAATTGCACTATATAAATTATAAGTAAATGAGGCTCCTTTCTAACTCGGTAACAACCAAATTACAAAGAGGATGTAAATGAGGCCTCATTCTATTTGGCATGAAACCGAAATAGTTAGGGGGCATATGATCATACTTATTCAGGCACAACAACAACAAAATAAACACTTAGTCCATATAAGGTATATAACAACAATCGAGCAAGTTCATCTAAGTAACACATAATCTAGAATTGTGGTTGAGGATCTAAGTCTTAAAGCATTTAGTATTTTAATATTGCTATACAAACTACCTCTAAAATATAAAACGAAAAAGCGGAGTGAAACTACTCACTTGGAAAGATGAAACTGGAAGGACTTAGAATGTCTTTAAAAAGACGATTTGGAAAGGCTTGGTTTAGCATCCCCGCGCTAGAAAGCAAAGGCTTGGATTAATAATGGCCTTTGGGAAATTTAAAGTAAAATAAAATGACAAAAACAAATTAAATAAACAAGATTTTGGTTTAAATGTTTTAGGATTTTAGGTTAAAAGGGTAAAACTTAAGTGTTGAGAATAAACGACTTGTAAACTAAAATGAAATCGAGTCTTGGTGTTTTTATCTATTGATTTTACTCAATCTTGGTTCAGTTGACATGAGGGGATTGGTTTAATGCACAAGTGCACAACCCCTTGTTAGATAAACACCAAAACGGGATTTTAACGAGTGTTCGGTTTAGTCGGTTCGGGTCTTGATATGTCATCAAGTCCGAACCCGACATTTCCAAGTGATAAATAATATGAGATAACTCATAAAAATCAATAGGGTTAACCAAGTTAGAAGTTTTATTGAGAAAAACTCCAAACGTTAACGTTAAGCGAGTGTTTGGTTTTATCGGCTTAAGCTTGATATTAGACCAAGTTCAATACGACATGCCAAAATTTCGAGAAGATATTATCAAATAAGTTTAGAACAGATACTTAAAGGAAAACATGAGATTCGGTGGCTTGAAACACAACTAGTATGTTTAAGCGAGTGAACTCGGTTTAGATCGGTTTGTTTGGTTTGGTTAGCCCAAGACTTGGTATGAGACCAAGTTTGGTTCCAACACTACCATATTATAACAACAAGTACAAAATATTAAAAAGTCATATTCAAAACCGAACCAGAAAGTTATAAACGAGTAAGATCCCAAAACAGACCAAAATAGCCTTAATATACAAATGCTTGCCTTATGATGGCACAAACACCTTAATCAACCAACGTTGAAGAAGGGAAAGAAAGAAACAAAGTATAATAACAAAAACAAACAGAAAAACATGAGTTTTAATTACCCAAATCCGATTAAAAGCAAGTTAAGCTTCTGTTCGACTTTAAAAAGTCAAACTGTCAAGAACTAGGGATTAAGCCTTGCGAATCTGGATTTTGAGAGTTACTTGAGGGGAAGAGAAACTTAAAATGGGTGTAATGGAGTTGCTTTTATAGACCAAACATGTAAGGATAAGTTAGAGGGAGTAACAAGGCTCCACCAATAGAATATCAAAAAAAAATATTTATTGGTTGCTTTTGAATTAAATTAAAGTTTTAAATTTAAATTAATATATACGGAGATGAAGAATAATTTAATAATAGAAAATATAATTCTGGTCATGTCTTGATTGAATTGGATGGAAGAAGCACGAGTTCGGGTGCTTAAACGATCAAAACAAACCAAAAACATTAAAAACTGATTCTGCTGAACTGTAGATTGGTAGAGCGCCGCGCTCAACTTGGTGCATGCCCATCGCGCTACGTGATGTGTGGGTGAAATATCGTGTATTAAATGAGTCATATCACATGTTTTACGAGTTTATATGCCGGAAACACGATTACTTTGTTTGAGTTTATGATTACATGTGTGCGGAGCTTAAAGGAGCTAAATTGGAGCATAGTAAATGGAATGTAAATGAAGGTTTTATTGCATGAAATGATAGAGAATTTGAAGACGAAGACGTAGCAAAAAACGAGGCATAAATCGGAGTTCAAACGAAGAAGTTACATGCGAAACACCATGGTGGGTGACATGCCCACCATAGCCTACGGTGAGGCTGCCACCGTAAGGCGGAAGATGAAGACCGTAGGCTACGGTCTCCACCGTAGCCTACGGTGGTGTGACCATAGTTTACGGCCGCCTGGGCGGAAAAACGCGGTTTTTAGGTTTTTTCTTCCATATTTAAGCCCGGTTCAACCATATGCCGCCTATCCTTCATACCTTTGCCCCCTTGGACGATTTTGGGGCCATTCTCCACCATTCTAACACATCTCAATCATCATAATCATCCATGCCATCATCCATTCAAGAATCAAAGAGGCCATTCAAGATGCATATGCTAGGCTAATTCGCTCGTGACCATCTCCGGGTGTAGGGTTAAGTTGTTCATTGGATTTGTGGTACTTTAAACCTTAACTTTTGGATTTTGTTTGTATGCTTGACAATGTTCTTGGGTAATCAATGATATTTGAAGTTTATCAGTTAATGATTTTGGTCATCAACAATTAGGATTGAGTTCTTAGTGTCATTGGCCTAGTTATCTTTAACCATAGAACTAATGTTTCATCATTACCTAAGATTTACAAGCAATTAGATTATTGTTTAGCCGTGTCAATCAATTGGATTAAGTTCTAACGATCAACATAGTCAAACATCTAGTCTCTTGGTTTATTGATTCAAACGAAGGTTATAATTCAATAGGTTTAATCGTTTATTCAATTAACTTCAAAACCTGAAACCTGGAGATTGGTTACCCTTTTTATAATTGTTTACAAATCAGTTCATTAGTGTTTTTGTTTAACAAATCTTTGAAACTGCTTGACATCGCCTGTTCGTTTAGTATAATTAGTTGTTAAGAATTAAACTCGATTAGCACTTTCCACTGATTCCCTGTGGATTCGACACCTTACTTGCCCTTGCTAGTGAAGGTATTTTACAAATGTTTTTGATTGACCTTTCGATATCGATCACTACGCTGCTACTCCATTTCATCAGCATTTTGGTTTTTAGCAGATTTAGTCCATGTAGTTCGTTTTAGGTCTGTTTGAGCATAAACTAAGCTGTTTAAACACTGTTAAGGATCTTAGAACAAGACGACAAGTATGAAACATAATTATAACATATATATCATTATTTTATTAATATTAAAGGACCCAGAAAACAAAATGGGTCGTGTTTACAATACAAATACGAATACAATTAAAACCGAAAATGACAAATGTCGCAATAATTTCTTCCATCGAAAGGCATCCTTATCGAACATTAGAGTGTCAACAAAATGTTCGTAGGAAAGTGGCAAAGATGTTAGGAATATAATTGTATGACCCTTTTCGTCTAATGTCACATCAATATTCTCGAGATTAAGTACCAAATTATTGAAATCACCAGCATGATTTTCCAACATCTTCCTAGATGTCATTTAAAATGTGTATATGCTCATCTTCATATACAAATGATTAGCCAGCGATTTGGTCATTTACAGACTTTCGAGCTTTAACCAAATTTTGGCAGTTGTTGTCTCATTTGATATTTCACATAGAACACGAACACCGACACTTAATATGATTGAACTATGACCTCTCTCCAGAATGTCTTTCTTTGTAAGTAAGAGCCATCGACAACCTCACTTCTCCGAGTAACGCATCTACGACACCTTAATGCACTCGCAGAGCCTTCATCTTCACTCTCCACAAGCTAAAATTTTTTCCGTTGAACTTCTCTAATTGAAACTTAGTGAACACCATATTGATGTTCAATTACGGAATAGCTTATCACCTTCTTTGAATCGAGCCACGCCTTGGCCCTGATACCAGTTGTTACGAAAAACATCAAAAAGAGAGTGAATCAAGAATGAATTCTCCAACGATTGTTATTTATTATTAAGAACAAGCAACAATTATAGAGTAAATGAAAGTGAAACAAAGAAACCGAGAACTAATCGAGAGAACTATTACAATGGTTATTTGAAGGCCTAATCCCCAAATAAGCGGCTAACAACCAATTAACTAACTGAATCTAGAAATTATTACAAGAGGTTTCCTCATGTTTCACTAACTGAATACTAGCATCTAAACTTATATTTAACCAAATGTTTACTCCCGTACTAGTAGCACATTAACTTTTGTAGTTAACTGAGACGACTTTGACTTTATTAGTTGACCTCCGTTGACTATGTACTATATTAACACCTTGTTGAGGTTTGTGTGTTTCTTCTTTAAGGAAGGAAAGGAAAGGAAAAGGATGGAAAGAAAGGAAGAGTTGTGTTCCCGAGTTTCATTTAAGGAAGGAAAGAACAGAATGTGTGTTCCCGAGTTTCATTAAAGGAAAGAAAGGAAAGGAAAGATACATGAAATAAAAAGTAAATGATGGAAGATATCTTTCCTTCCAAAATGGAAGGAATTGAGGAGAGAAAAGAAAGGAAAAAGAAAAGAATAGAAAGGAAAGGAAAATGCTTCATTTCTTTTCCTTTCTCTTGTTAAATGAACTCGGGAACACAACGTTAGATTGTTTGGATGCAAGTTGTGGTGCTCTTTGTGAGCATGTTCTCTACTGGTTTTTGTACTTTTGTCCCCACCACTTCTGGGTTTTTTTATTAAATATATCGATATTGGTAATAAAACAGCCTTCTTTTTTGGGTGGTAAGGCGTAAACGATTAAGCTTTTGTAATGTTTTTGGCGGTTCTATTAAGTGCTTTTCTGGCGTCTTGTTAGTGATTAATAAAATTTTGTTGGTCGTTTAAATAAATTAATAATGTAATAATTTATCACAAAATATGTGTAAAGTAACACCAGAATTCTATTTATCATGGTTATAACTTGGAAAATGAAAGCGTTATTGAAGCTAGTCTTGGTAAAGGTTTTAGATATTTATTTAATGAAACCAAAAATTTTTGTGGGATGCATTCTAGACCCGCATTGGGCCTTCAAACAGCTTCTTGAACCACTGCGTCACATTACGTCCTCATTTTGTAGTTTTCAACTTTTTATTAATAACAAATGTCAACTTTGGATTGTCCCGCCGATTTCTGGAGGTGAAAGTCCTCGTTAGAACTTGGAACATGTCAACATGGATCATATGCGGACCGGCACTCATAAAATATCTTGTCACACTGATCGAACATTCTAACTAGAGGTGTCATCAAACGAGCTAAGTTGCCTTGAGTTCGAGCTCAATTTTCAAAATTTTAGTTCGGTTATATAAATTCAATCGAATTGGAGTTGACTCAATTAAAATTCGAGTCTACCTTGAGAAAATTGTTGCTTGGTTCTATGCAACTAATAAACACCCATTATTTTTAATTTGAGACATGCTTTATCCTATTATTGGTGGATCGCAAGGGAATCCAAACACCAATTTATTATGTAAGTCGGGTGCTGACAGATCTTGAGACGCGCTACACCATCATAGAAAAGTTAGTTTTATCACTAACGCATGCGTCGCGCAAGCTTCACAGATATTTCAATGGTCATCCTATTGAAGTCCTGACTGATTACAACATCCAGCAAGTCTTGCGATGTCCCGCGCTCTCAGGAAGGCTGACAAAATGGGCGCTGGAATTAGGGGAGCACACGATCACCTACAAGCCTCGTCCAGCAATCAAGGGACAAGTCTTAGCTGATTTCATCGCAGAAATTCCTGAAGGAAAAGTCGAAGAGGCTCAGCGCGAAGTAGACCCTCCGCCAGCCAATAATGAAGAAAACGTTTGGAGATTATTCACTGATGGAGCTTCAAACAACGAAGGGTCCGGCGCAGGCCTCAAACTGGTGGATCCAGAAAATCATGAGTATACTTACGCAATCAGGTTGGATTTCAAGAGCACCAGCAATGAAGCTGAGTATGAAGCCCTGCTGGCTGGTTTGCGCATCGCGCGCAAGTTCGGAGTTAAAAAGCTAGAGGCTCATGTAGATTCATACCTGGTAGCAGCACAACTCAATGGCCTTTATGATGCCAAGGAGAACACCATGCCTCTGTATCTAGAGCAGGCGAAGAAACTCACCGAACAATTTGACTCTTTCAAAATCATACACATTCCGCGCAGTGAAAATAAGTCTGCCGACGCGCTAAGCAAGATGGCATCAACCAGCTTCGATCATTTTGGCAAATATGTCAGGGTGGAAGTAATGAGCAACCCGTCAGTGGGAGCGAAGTCTGTCCTTGTAATTCATACAACACCTTCATCATGGATAACTCCAATAATGGAATTCTTGAATGAGGGAAAGGTACCAGACGATCGCGCACAGGCGAGGAAGATAAGACACAAGTCGCAGAACTACGAACTGCTTGATGGTACGTTATATCGACGCTCTTATCTTGGACCGCTCATGAAATGCCTAGACGCTGAGGAAGCAAGCTATGTGATCAGAGAGATACACGAAGGAATCTGTGGAATACATGCTGGCCCGCACATGGTGGTTGCCAAGGCAATGAACGCAGGTTACTATTGGCCAGGCATGTACTTTGACGCGTTAAAAGAAATCCAAAAATGCAAAGCGTGTCAGAGCTATGCGCCAAACACCATGCGGCCAAAGAACAACTTGATTCCGGTGACCTCTGCATGGCCTTTCCACAAGTGGGCAATCGATATTGTGGGTTCCTTACCACAAGCGCCAGGGCGAGTAAAGTTTTTGGTAGTGGCAGTAGACTATTTCACAAAATGGGTTGAAGCCAAGCCACTGGCAAAAATCACAGCTGAGGCAATGAAGCAATTTATTTGGAGCCACATCGTATGCCGTTTTGGCCTGCCCATGGAAATCGTGAGCGAAAATGGCAAACAATTCACTGACAGGAAGATATCCAGTTGGCTCAAGGAATTGCGCATCAACCAGGTCTTCACTTCAGTATACCACCCTCAAGGGAATGGCCAAGTGGAACGCGCGAACCAAAGCTTGCTGAATGGGCTGAAGAAAAGGTTGGAGGGAGAGTCCCATGCATGGGTCGAGGAGTTACCCAATGTCCTGTGGGCGCACAGGACATTAAGCAAAACCAGCAATGGCGAGTCCCCGTTTAGCCTAACCTATGGAACGGAGGCTATGATTCCAGCAGAGATTGGATGCCCATCCTATAGAGTGCTCATGATGAGTAAGACGGATAACGAGCGCGAAAGGAGGTTGGATCTCAATTTACTTGAAGGACGCAGAGAGGCGGCTATCAACAGTGAAGCCAAATACAAGAAAAAGCTAGAAAAATACTACAATCAGCGCGTGAAAGAATGCCACTTCAAGAAGAATGATTTTGTCCTTCGGAACAATGAAGCTAGTCGCGCAATACCTCCGGGAAAGATGTCTCCCAACTGGGAGGGACCTTATCAAGTCTCGGAAGAATTGGGAAAAGGCGCATACGCTTTATAAGATTTAAATGGAAAGAAGATCCCGCGCACATGGAACGCAGCACAACTTAGAAAATGTTTCATGTAAAAGTTGTCAAGTTTGTAATCAAGGCTTTTTAAGCCATTATGAATAATGATACGCGCTATTTTCTCTTAATATGCGTTCTATTACCTTTTGCATACATGTTTCACACTTCCCTTTATTAATTTTGAGCAATATGACAACATTGTATTGACATCAAACTAAAGATAAAACGAAGTAAAACATACATGCGCGAGCTTCAAGCTCAAACGCGTTAACGAGTTTTAACTCTAAAACGTCAGGGCCTTAGCCCAATAATATGAGCCTTAGCTCAGGGCCTTAGCCCAATAATATGAGCCTTAGCTCAAATTACTCATAGCATCCATCCTACGTATTGCGCAGCTGGACCATAAAAATACCTAAGCACAACTAAGGCAAAGCACATGCCAAAGCATAGTTGTTAAGGTCTCAGGTCGGGGCCGCGCATGGGATTATAATGGATATAAGCAGAGTAACACATACTGACACGTAAAGGCTAAAAAACTCATTCATAATTCCCTATAATAAATGCACGATAACGTCGCGCAAAAGAGGAACAATGAAATGCTAAGGCACGTGTCAGCATATTCAGAATATTGCAAAATAACTTGAAATATGACAACTGTTAAGGACTAAATAAAATAATTTCCTTACAGCCTTGTCCAAGTTTCAATGTGTAAGCATACCTTATATTCAACGAGCACAAACATGCAATATAAAGAGACGAATTGGGAATGCGCAAGATGCGAATAAGGGAAAAACAAAATTTCATTCCACAAACATAGAAGTTTACAAATTTACAAATGATGAGGTAAAAACTATAAATACAAAAAAAAAAAAAAAAAAAAACAAGAAGGGCTTTTCAAGTCTCTATATCAATATCAGCCTCTTCATCGTCCTCATCATTACTTCCTCCCTCAGCATCTGGCGCAGCCCGCTCCTCGTCATCTCCAAACTTACCATAATCAAGCTGTTCGTCTTGAATATAGTCGTCCTCTATTATGATAGCGTCAGGAGTAGGTCCTTTGGCCACGCCAGAGCCGCTGGCAGAGGTAGCGTTGCCCGCACCATCATCATGGCCACTAGTCCCTTCACATTCATCAAGTAATTTCTTTAAAGCGCCAAGATCGGGCTGGTCAGCAAGCGCGGCTATCTGCAAGTCACAAGGAACAGTATGAGTACAAAAGATTATGAAAATAGGTCAAGTAAACTCATTAAGGTTAAAATACCTGCTCAAGGATGGGAATTGGAGTATTCAGGTACTTCTCCCCCACCTCAGCCATGTCAGCGCAGACAACGTCGAGCTAATAAGGGTAGTCGGATGGATTCTTCTTTAGCATGACATATTCATAACCATCCTTAAACCCTTCAGCTCGACCCACCAAGCGCGACGCCGCATTACAATCCATCACAAGGGTCTGAAACTCGTCTGAGTATTTCATCACATAAGCGCAACGAGTCACACCCTGTGAAATCAGCCATTGACGGTCCTGCGCGAGGGAAGAAACAGACGTCTCAAGAGCAGGGATCTGAGAGTTTAACAACTCAACAGTTTCCTTGGCTTGTTTTAGCTCTTCTTTGTCAGACGCCGCTGCCGCCAAGGCTTCATTCTTTTCCGCTCGCGCAGCATCGAGCTCTTTCTTCAGGCGCGCAACCTCACTCTCCAATAAAGATTTCTCAGTATTAACCTGCGCAATAGTTTGGTCACGCGCCTCTGCTTCCAACTCCAGGTCACGCGCTCGACGCGCGTACTTGGCCGCGTCTTCCTCTGCCGCTTGCAGCTTCTCCCGCGCAGCTTGCAGCTCAAGCCCGCGCTTCACAAAAGCAGCGTTGGCACTTGCCCGGTTCTCGCTAAGTTCTGCTTGGAGTTTCTCAGCCCTCTCTCGGGCATCAGAAAGATTCCAAGCAGAAATCTTAGCCTTTTGCTTGGCCTCCGCAAGGGCATCACGTACCTTTATATAATCATTGCGAAGCTCTTGGGAGGCAGCAAAGAACGCAGACCCAGCAAAAAGGTGGTCATTAAGCAAGTCCACGCGAGCGCGGTCATCTTGAAACCTCCTTTCAGCTGGAGGAACAGAGTGAGCCCAAAAGTCTTCACATACGCCCATGGATTGGAACGAGCTCTCTTCAGTGATATTCCAGCTCGGGCGGTATATGTGATCGGCTCCCTACAAACACAAAGCAACGCAAAGAAAGGTTTTAGTTATCTAAACACTAATTTGGAAGTCTGCACAGCGGAGCAAAATAAACTTATACCTGCGGAGAACCGGCAGAAAGGTTAGCGCCAGCTGGTGAGCTCCTGCCCGCCCCATGAGAAAAAGGCTGCGCCACGAAATCTCGTGGCGCTATAGGGCTTACGCGGCCACCATCAGAATCTTCAAAATTAACCTCCTCATCATCCTCTATAACAGGTCTCTTCTCCTGCGACTTGGAAAAATCAAAAATAGTCTCACGAGGAGGGCTGCGCGCAGGAGGAGGTGAGGGAGGTCTTGACGCTGTTAGATTAGCGCGTAAAATAGTCTCCTGCTCCTTAGTGATCCCAATGAAAGGAGATTCAGTACTTGTTGGAGCAGGAGCAGAACTAACGGCGCCAGCGCTAGCAGTGCCACCAGCAGCTTGTGTGCCAGCTATAATTCCTATTAAAAAACCAACAAGGAGAAATGATTCATGACTTGAACTAAAAGAAAAAATCAGACAATCAAAGCGCAATAAATACCTTGGCGCACCGCAGTCCGCGAATTAAACATCGCCATGAAGTCCATTTTCCCCCTTTTCGAGGGTAAAACAGGGGACTTCAAAACAACCTTCGGCGTAGCCTCGGCACCTTGCTGCGCCTGAGGTTGAGCCACCAACGTTGCCGGCTCTACAAACATTTGAGTGAACAAAGCTTCATTAATGACTATCAGAATCACGCTCATAAAACCACAAAAAATAAACAAAGTATACCTGTTGGAGAAGACGAAACAGCAGGCACAGCACCGCTTCCCTTGTCCGCCGTGCGCAGAGACGAGGTGGCGGCACCATACCTCGTGTGGACGGGAGGACTGCCCACACCTTGAGGCAAAGAAGACGAGGAAAACTTGGAAGTAAAACCCTTGGTTTTCTCAAGTCCCTTCGCCTGAGTAGGAGGAAGATTCTGGGCAACAGAGGCATCATCTTTTTTCTGTTTTTTACTGGCCCCTGCGCCAGTTTTGCCTTTAGCCTTGCGCTTGAGTTTTTGCGCTTCAGCTTCTTCCTCCTCCACTTCCTCTTCCACAAGCTCCAACTCATAATTAGCGAGCGCATCTACAATACGCGCAACAGAAATGTTAAAACCAAATTTGGTACTCTAAGGGCCTAAGCACAAATACAAAGGCTTACCAGGCGCATCGCTGTAAAAACAAAATTCTAAATCGACAGGGATGAACATATCATCGAAGCGATCAGGGAAAGCAACTTCCCCAGCGCGCAGCGCGACAGAGCCACCTTCCGTATGCTCATCATAGGCGGCGTGGATGTATTCCTTCCTTTCTGCATAAAACAAGACAAGTGATATCAGCAAAACGAATTATACTCAAGCAAAATTAATGCAATGAACAAACAACCCACCTGAGCCATCAACATGGATGACAGGCTCAGTCCCGCTGTCAATCCACCTCTTGCTCATGCCAACCCCCACCAACGCTTCATCGCAAATTTTCCTGGCGGGGGATGGTTCAGCAGATAACTTCTTAACCCACGCGCCAGATGGATTCTTAAGAACGTCATCATCCGCGGGCGCGGAAGTAATCGCGCGCGTAGTCATGCGGATGGGAATCACACCAGCCTTGATATAAAAGAATTTTTCAGCCCAGTCATGAAGGCTTTTGAAGGAAACAGTGCAGCACTTAACCTTCTGACTGCACGGTGTGAATGAGAACCAAGAATCTTGGATTTTCGGCTTATAAAAATATTGAAAGCGCCGAGGGGTGGGCTCCTCGCGCTGAGCTTTGCACATGAACTCAAAATGAGTCATGCGCACTAGTCCACAGGGATGAACCTGAGATATATGAATCCCGTAAAACTGGAGGAGCGCACCTATAAACCTCGTCATTGGAAGACGAAGATTACAGTGGGTGAAAAATGAGAGTATAAAGAGATATAGCCGGCGGGAGGATCCGCCGCCGTTTGCCACGTCGCCGGGAGCAGACAGCCATACTCAGGGAGAAAACCCTGAGAGGCGACGAGATTATCAAAGTCAGATTGTTTCAACTTGCAGGGAATCTCATCCCATCTCTTCACCGCCTTGTTCTTCCCTCCCTCCTCCGACGAGGCCTCGGCAACCCGTTTACCCTTGCCGGTCTTCTTCAAAGTAGACATAACCACTGATTTTACACGGCCTTTACTAGGGGAAATTGTGGTGTCTGGGTTATCAGACATACAATTGCGAATCGAACAATATGGTTACTTTAAGAACGGAAATCTGGAAGCAAAGATAAAGGCTCTTAATCGGAATGTAAATTGAAGAAGCAAAAGCTCTGAAAATGACAATGGAGATGAAGCAAAAACCGTTCAAAAGGTTTGGTTTTATAGCCCCAGGGGAGAGAAAGAGAAACAAGTAATAATCAGATCTACGCTCACGCGCAGGCGTAGGCCAACATAAGCGCGACACGTGTTCCTGACACTGTATGAGGAGACGTGAAAGGCAACTGTAGCACCTCGAGCACGCGAAAGGTCTGACACATAACGTCTCCATCTCTGATGCATGTCAGCATCAACCAACCACGTGCATTGACGATTCGTTTTAACCAAATGGATAGAATTTCGCGCAACGCACATATGAGAAATGAAAAAGAAAAGACAAACCCTGTTAAAAGAGCAAACTATTAAGTCTAATATCTATCTTACCTCGCTCGCGCGAGACAAGACACACATTAGACTGGGGGGGCTTGAAGGGGTATGCACCCGCCTTAACATCGAGCGGGGCGGGTCAACCCACAAGATATAGACAAGAGGCTTGAAATCAGGATGTCACGAAGACACAAAGCCAAAACCTATGCGCGTGGCGCATATCACATATGCTCACGCATATCACATATGCTCACGCATCACATATGCTCACGCATATCACATCTGCGCGTGGCGCATATCACATATGCTCACGCATATCACATGCTCACGCATATCACATCTGCGCATGAAACATCTGCGCGTGAGAATAAAGAGAAGACCTTGCGCATCCCCGGGATAGGCGCATAAAGGACAACACAACAAATGAGACAATAGTCTAATTTAAATCAGGATAAGGACAACCATGATTGTACTCATCAGACAACCTTTCAGAAGGTATCTTTTAAGGAATAAAGAATGTGCTGATGTTGACAGCTGCCAATGAATGGTGGACAACTCAGCAAAACCCATGTGTCACCACGTGATGGCACATGGGTCAGGTAAAATACCTTGGTCAGAGAATAATCAATGAAAAAGCACCAGGTGTCCTAAGTACACGTGGCGCGAAGCAATAGGAGGAGGCCAAAAAGGCCCTAATTGGGTCTGAGCCCAATCATTGGAAACCCTAATACTATAAATACCACACCACCTCCACAGTTGGGGTCAGGGCAAGAAATATATTCTAAATCCTTTACTCATTTTCACATTCTTATCTTCTCCTGCAATATCTTATTCTCACACTGGAGGGTTATCCCAAAGAGGACCCCTCTGTCCCTTTCTGAGGGGTAAGCTCACGGTGTTGTTCGTTTTGTAGGTGGAAGAACTCGTATCTTGGAAAACCATCGGTGATATAGCACACTCATACCCGAGGGACGTAGATCGTATACAAGGTAAGTCGATCCACGCTTCTTCATCCATCATTTAGTCTCCTCTTATTATTATTATTATTATTATTATTTATCTTAATTACTTTATTAGATGAGTTTTAGGTCTTTCTATTAAATCATTTCTTGTTTGTTAAAGATGAGAATAATCATTATGTCGTTTAACTTTAAATTCTATATTCAAAAATTAACAGTTTAAACTTTAAAGTTTAGGGCCTTAGGCTATTCTTTAGCCTTTAGGAAACTTAATAAAATGTTATTTTGACCTACCTATTATATCAAAATAGCCTTTGGCCTAAATTACCTCTCAATTTGATAAAAAGGAACAGTAACATTTCACAAACAAGCATCTCTGTTTTCACACGATTTAGTTAAACAAACCAATAAATAAGTGGCATGTGTCACGAGTTGAGATTACGCAATTTCGATTTTGTACCTACTAATTTTCATCATGTTGTACACACACAATTAACTTCATATGCCCTTTTGACAATTGAAAAACTCATCTTTTGACACCACAACTTTCCTCATCGTGTGATAAGTTGAAAACACATGAATTGATAAAGGCGTCAATCATTTAAAGTATGCAATCACGGCATGTCAGTATCTAATTGCCCGAGTGTTTTAATCATGCATTTACATTATTCTAGATAAAAAGTCGTGTGATGTTATGATACATCTTACATTTTATTAGTATTAGTTTTAAGTAATTTTCAAATTCTCGTAAGAGCTACAACTTCCTGGTTTCACACATGAAGAAACACTAACCGGACCCCGGGCAGATTACGAGTAACCTGGGGGTTAGATAGCTGTTTCCCACGAGGGGTTAGACCCAGAAAAGATGGTTCTTCTGATAACCTGCAAAACAGACACCGTGAGCTTGTCACTGAGAAGGGGGGGGGGGTTCCTCCTTGTGACCACCCTCCGGCGTGAGAATCAGACTAGATTGCTCTTTAAATATAAATGTATATTAAGAGATTGCTAGAGCAGATATCAGGTATAATATGATAAGATATGTTAAGATAAGATGATCATACCATTTGTGGTATTTATAGCCGAAGGTAGGTTTCCAAGGAGGTGTGGCCGGCTGCAATAGTATTCCTGTTCAACCAACAGTGGCCTACGCACGTGCCCTGCTGGTAGTTGGTGGGTAGGCAGCGGCTGATAGTGACCAGGCCTGCTGTGTACTATTCCTTTTCCACCAACTGCCGGCTATGCACGTGGTATGGCAGTAGTTGGTGAGTAGGCAGCGGCTAATAGTGACATACAGTACAGGAGCATGCTGCTCGCCATACTGTTGTCAATAAGCTGTCGTATCTTTGGTCAGATCTTTTGCCCATACCTCGTCAGGTACAGTACAGAAGATCTTCCCGTATCGTACGGACTGGCTTATTTGGGCGGGAGTATTCCCCCTCCCGCCCTTGTGCGGGATTGTTCCCGGCTTTGCTCATTCCTTCAGGTGACACTGAGTGATTGAGAGCTAAGTGCCTTGTGCGTGTAGCCTTGCTGCGCGGGTGGCCTTCCCTGATGGCTTGTATCCGAAGCTGCGGGAACAGGCGGAGTCCTTCACCATTGGGAGGCATTTCCTGCGGGAACAGCTTGCGTACTGCGCGTAAGGACGTCACGTCTCTGAGCATGGTGGGTCCTGCGGATCCAGTTGGTTTCTGCGCAGACGTCCCTCTTCAAGGTGAGTCTTGCGGGTCCAACTGGGCTCTGCTGGGACCTACCTCTTCAACACACTAAGACCCACCATCACCTTCTCCTGTTCTCAACTACCAAGTCACCTCAATCTCCATTAAAACTCATCAACCATATGAAGTGTCACTCTCTAACATCACCCCATCTCTAGCTCCTTAATCCAGTGGTTTTTTCTTTTTTATTGGATTACTTTCATATATACATTTCAAATATTAAAAATGTCATATATACGCAAAACTAAAAATTAAAAATAATATACATACCAAATTTTAATGAAATTTCACTTAAAAATCACTTTATCCATTTCCATAATATGATTTCTTTATACCCTATCTTTTAAGTTGGATCGACATCTACGTACATGAGAAACTGGATCGTCTCTCCTCTCTAGAGGTAACTCTATCATAAAACTTTTGGAGAATCCTTTACCGCATTTGTATTATGAATTGGTTTTAAAAACTAACAGTTAAATGGCCACTTATTAAATTAATTTTAATAAATTATGTATATATGATATTCTGATTACTTTGTAAAGACATTTATGACATTTTTGACATTTTGTATGTTTGCATGGTACATACGAAATTCTCCATTTTTATCATTTAAGCATCAATGTATATTTATATGAAACACTTTGCAAATTAGGACATTTCTATCATTTAATTTTATTTTGACTGGATTTTGTATATAAAAAAGTTGGATTTATGGAAGTGTTCTAAACTCTAAAGAGAAGCCAATCTTTTTACCGAACATGCAAAAAGAAAAAAAAAACAATTTTTTTTTTTTGTAAAGTGTAATAAGAAGAGTGCTGCTAAACATACCTATGCAAACTATTTTTTACTAAATGCACCCACCCTTAAACTTATCAAAATAATTACCATTTTCCCTTAACATTATATAAATACATATTAATGCAAACTATTTTTTACTAAATGCACCCACCCTTAAACATAACAAAATAATTACCATTTTCCCTTAGCATTATATAAATACATATTAGTCTCTCCAATATTTTTTTTCAATTAATATCCTCCACTCATATATCAAAATCTAAACTATTAAGTTGTTATTATTAATTTATTTTTATTAAAATTAACATTGTAAATATTATTAATACTTTTTTTTGTTTCTAATAGTATAAATATTACTATTAGTAACACACACAATATAATAATGCATTGACAAGTAAAGGATTTAATATTTTAAAGGAAGACCATAAGATGAAAAAATGTGGGGGGAAGGGGTAATGTTAAGTAAAATTGTTAAAGAGAATGAAAGCATAGGAGAAGGGGTATGACAAATAGGGGGGGGTGTTACGTTTAGCCTAACCCAATAAAAACTAAAAGGTTTAGTTGTATACTCTACCTAAATACAAATTTGATATTTAAATTAAAAAGATGTAATAAATAAACACTACAAATGGTTGCGCACTTGCTCGTTTTGGGATGCTCATCATTACTAATAATAGAAACACGTATTTAGATGATAATTTATGTTATTATTTGATCAAAGTTGTCACTATAGTAACCAAAATTATACGCACAATCCAAACACGCTAAAAGATGTAAGCTCGTCGGTTTATAGAGTCTTCTGCATAAAGACAAATTGAAAAGAAGCTAAACTTTTTGTCCATGAAAAAAAAAAGTTACAAGTGTTAATGAATTGTAGTAAACTAATAAGTCATAAGATTGATTATTAAACTCCAATTTTTCAATGATTTACAACTTTTTTTTTAATCAAACATCAAACTTGTCAATAAAAACTCTACAACATGAATAACTATAATTATTGCATTAAGTACATATTTAAATCCGAACAATGGGGAAGTATGGCACATGGCATTGTTGGTAACATGAGTTCATCATACCTATTGACCAACAGACATTACATGCAAGCTTTTTTTTTCTTTTATTATGATGTTTCTTATTTTATCAATGAAAATAGAACAATGATTTACTTAGAGCACCGTTTCTGAAACTCCAAAGACAATAGTGTGGATGTGAGGTACGAGATTGCACCCGATGGACTCATTTGTTCGGGTCCATGATGTTTGTTTCTTTACTTTTTGTTTCTTGATTGGTCGAAAGATTTCATGGGATGCAGGATTTTCTTCACAAGGAAGAGGATAAATAACCGTGGTTCCCACTTCCCCTGATTGTAGTTAAAATGTGTTTTGAGTTTAGAATTTAAAATAAAATATTATATAATTTAGCTCCCTCTTATTTCTCAAAATAAAGATTATATATGAACATTATAATTGTAGAAGCTCATGTTGAAAATGATCAACGTGTGCGGTGTTGTTAACAAGATGTTGTTTAATATCTTTCAATAAAGCTATCTTCATGACAAGTTTCTAACACATTTAAATCATGGCTAGTTTTCATTTAAGAAATAAATTAATTTAATATTGTTATTTACAAGCTTATGTTATAAAATAGAGTGTCTAAAGAGAAATAAAACTATTTTGGTTTAATATTTAAATTATTTATTTTAGGCTTTGGCTATTCATAAGCCCACCTTGCTCGTCCTATGCCTGAACCTACCTATACAAGCCGTATATATAATTCTTACTACTAGTATAGGTGGCAACTTTTGTGTCTGGCATCCGTTGATCTGTTTTATATAACTCGGTCCAATATGAGTAGTATTGAGCCATATGAGTTCTATTTAAAACTAGTTAATTACCCGACGCGATGCACCGGGACAATTCAAATATGTTTATGTACCTATCACGTTGTGAGATAGTGTACTAACGTGGATTTGATTGGTATCGACACAAATTAAATAAAAAAAATTAATCTGTGTTACACGAAAAACAGTAACAACGCTTGTATAACTTATATAAAAAAGGTTAGCATATTAAAAAGTCCGTACGTTAATGATGGATAATTCGTTTGGTAAAACCCGGCGTCGCAACGGCGAGTTAACGCGAATTTTGGTCGGTATTGGTTGCGTTCTTCACGGTACCAGAACTAAACCTAGAAAATAAATTTGTCAAATTAACATGTTTAAAAAAAGTAGTGGCATTCGTATAACATATTGTAAAAAAGAATTAACATATTTAAAGCAATGTTTATTCGGTTTGGTTAAAGCCGAGCGTTGCGGCGACGAATCGATGCGTATTTGCTCGGTATTGGTTGTGTTCGTATGGTACCAGAAATCCAAAATTAAGCCCAAAAAATAAATTAGTCAATATAAAAAGTTAAAATATTTAAAAAGAATTTAATTCGTTCGATAAAACCCGAGCTATGTAGGTCACGGGCGTTGTGGCGATGAGTTGGTACAAGTCGGGTGTTGCTAAAACATGAGCGTTGTTGGTCCCTAGCATTGAGATGGTGAGTCGACACGAATTCTGTCAGTTTTGGTTACGTTCATTACAATATCAAAACTGAAACAAAAAGGTCAGTAAAACCCGGTCATTGGTAAAACCCGAGTGTTTTCGATCTAGGGCGTTGAGAAGATGAGTGTACGCGAATTTGATCGGTTTCTGTCATGTTCGTTACGTGACCGGAAATAAAACAAAAAAAATAATATAAAAATTGAGGTAGACAAACGGAGTGGCGTCATCTTTAAACTCTGGTGCTGTTGGTCCCGAGCGTTAAGCGGTGGTCCCGAGCGTTAAGCGGTGAGTTTATGCAAATTCGGTTGATTTCCGTCATGTTTGTTTTGGTATTGGAACAAAAAATGGCGTTCGATCGGTTTGTGTTACGTTCGTTACACGGTAACTGAACTAAAAAACAAAATTTACGGATCAATACGGTGCCGCCAAGTGGCCCAATAGGAGCCTTGGCGGCACCAAAGTTCTTAATTATTATATAGTATTAATTATACTAGTCGGGTCCATGCTAGTAGTATTGGGCCGTATAAGATCTATTTTAATTTTTCTATACGAGATTAGGTCATACTAGCAGCATGGGTTCATACGAGATCCATCTGAAATTTGTTATACGAGATTAAGTTATACGAGTAGTATGGGTCCATACGACTTAAATTTTCAAAATTTAAATTCTTACCCCCCCCCCCTGCGGGCACTATAACACTTCACTTATGCAAAGAACTTTCTTTTTTTTTATTTCAATTTGACACAATAACTAGTTTAGTTAACCAGAGAAAACATTAGTTTTATGAATAAGTGAACAGATGTATAGTCCTATATATATTCGTTAGGTTAGAATATTATATCATGTCAAATAATTAGCGATGGAATCTTGTTTCTGTCAAATAATTTACAGAATCTTAAATTGTATCAAAATTAATTAAACATTGTATCGTGTCCAATAATTTGTGCCACACCAACCTATGAGAATCTTGGTACGTCCCATATAATTATATCGTTTATACAAGTCGTATGACTCTATTTTACTCGTATAAACAATAGGTCATATAGAGTCATACGACTCGTATACTAGTTCGGTTAGCACAAGAACTGAAAAGGCTATTTTGTTGTCTGTGTACGAAAGCCCATACAAGTCGTACTATTTTATAAAATGAATTAATATTTTTTTAATTTAATACAAACAATAAATAAACATATATAATATATAATTTTAAATTTAAACAAAACTAAACCTTTTAAGAGAAAAATGCCCTCTTCTAATAAATAAATCTTAGAATTAAGTGTTATTTTACTTATTTTCATAGTTGTGGTTTGTTTAATTACGCAACCTTATTACCGTTTTTGAATTCATTGCAAGCGGATATTTCACGTTTCAAAAATATGTCATTTTAGTACTTTTTTTAGACCCCGCTTGTTTTCCGTTTACTCAGGGGTAAAACGATCATTTTGTATATATTTTTTCAATTTCTCATTTTTTTAAACATGGAGTTAAGTGTGATTATCATACCTGAGCTTTGGCCAACTATGCAACTTCGGTGCATTTTAAAAATTTTTGCAATTGAACACTTGGCGTTTCAAGTTCGTACTTTTCGCTAACCCCATCTATTTTGGTCGTTAAGCAAGGGGTAAAATGTTCACTTTGTAACTTTTTTGTTAATTTCTCATTTCTTTTAACCATTTATATTAGTTTATCATGTTAACTAAACCCTAAAAAATTCACTCAAATTTAATCGACACTTAATCGATGCTCAAACTCATAATTTGGGTTCTTCGATTCTTCACACGCAAGACCCCTCTTGAATGTGATTTGTGAAGAATCGAAGAACCGAAATTCTGTGTTTGATTGAGTTTGAGCGTCGATTAAGTTTGAGGAATGAATTTGTGTTAGGGTTTAGTTAACATGAAAAATGATATAAAGGGGTTAAAAGAAATGAGAAATAAAAAAAAATAAAAAGAATAATTGTTTCACCCCTTACTTAACGCCAACATATACGAGGTTAGAAAAAAATACGAACTTGAAACGTCAAGTGTTCAGTTGCAAAAAATTTTAAAAAATGTACCAAAGTTGCGTAGTTCGCCAAACCTCAGGTATGATAATGACACTTAAGGCCAGGTTTAAAAAAGGAGAAATTAAAAAAAATACAAAATGATCGTTTTACCCCTAAACGGAAAAAACAAACGGGGTTAGAAAAAAGTACAAAAATGATATGTTTTTGAAATGTGAAGTATCCAGTTGCAATGAATTCAAAAACGGTACTAAAGTTGCGTAATTGAACAAACCACATGTATGAAAATACATAAATTTATAAGAAATCAAGTAATGGAAACGGTCTAGTTCGGGTCGAACCCGACGAACCAGATAAGACCCGTGAACCTGTGAAGATAAAAAGGCTATTGTGATTATATAGCGATGGTTGGTCAGAGTGTGCAGGTTATTCTTCATCAATTAGCAATATTGAGAAGTAATCTCTATGGAACTTGTGAGGCGTCTATTTGTGTTAGGGGCCCTGGATATGTAACTGCTCAAGATATCATCTTACCGCCTTATGTAGAAATTGTCGATAATACACAGCATATAGCTAGCTTAACGGAACCCATTGAGTTGGTTATTGGATTACAAATAGAGAAGAATCGCGGATATCTTATAAAAGCGCCAAATACCTTTCAAGATGGAAGTTATCCTATAGATTCTTTTATCACTTAGAAGCCGTGTGAGATGAAAGTCTCATGCACGGTTTTGAATGAGAGAAAGAAGTGAGGAATCCTCTTTTCGACTCTAACTCTCCCACTCCAGTCGTTGCTTTTTAGAAACCTTTAATCAATTCTTCATCAATCGACAGTTATTCTTCATCAGTGGATGATTATGAGGTATGTAATCCTCTTGTTATCTTCAATCTTCAATATATCATCATAGTGTTTGTAACGGGGACTGTTAACAATCTTCATTGTCATTGTTCGGATTAATGTTGATTTTTTCAACTTTGGATAATGGTTTGGCTAAATGCTGGTCATTGGATTAATGTTTGGAATGATTTTTCAAGTTCGATTGAAACAGGTTACACAACATGTTGGCTGCTGATGTGCTAAAAGCAGTTATAAATTTATTAACTAAAAGTACGCTAATCTAGACACTAAGTAATAATTCTATACTCTTAATTAATACTGACACGACTATTTGTTTGTATTTGTTTTAGGGGGTTTTTATTAAAATATTAATTTTAAACTTATTATTAAAAACTAATTAAGAAAAAATGAGTAAATTAAACGAAAGACAAGTTTGTTGATTTTAATAAAATGATAATGAAAAACTACCTAGGCTAGAATCCCCTAAGTTTCAGTCATCAATTAACCGGGAAAATATCTAACTATGATACTTGGATCGTAAAATAGACGCTTAAGTTTCAGTCATCAATTAATCGGGAAAATATTATTCTTATGATCTTATACAAAATTAATCATAAAATAGTCAAAAGCACAAAGTAGATGACCTAATAGCAACATATCATATGACAAACAATAAACAAGGCAACTATGGAATAATAAAACTCAATTAAGCACTCCTAAGCACAAATATGCATCAATTAAACATAATCAAACCTTTTATTTAATTCATAAAACCATAACGTTAAATAAATCCCAAATCAAAATCAAACGTCAACAAAGGTTCATCATATGCCTATGCAGTCTATAATGTTTAGCCAATCATCATAAAATCAAACGAAACAAACTTAAAGGAAATCATGGTGAAGAATAATGCAAACGGAAGAAAATATGTGATAAAACCCGTAGTCTTCGTTCTTGATCGAGGATTACTTCACCCGCTGATTCATTGCCTTCATACCCGCCAAAATATGCAATCCTATGCTCCGGGAAACTCCAAATTTGGCTCCGGTTCGCAGGTTATGCTTAGGGTTAAGTTTAGGGGTGTTTATATAGGTTTTCTGGTCCCAAAACTAATAAAGAATGCAAGAAAATTCTGGAAACTGGTGCTCCTCGCACTGCGCGACGAGGATAGCACCCCCTTGTGAACCAATTTTTCATTTCTCGACTTGCTGATCTCATCCATTGAAGATTATACTAGATATTGAAATGTTTACTGATCCTACCTCTTCTAATTAATAATTAACATTAATCAATCGTGTGAATGGAATAAAGCCATATTAGAAAATTGACTCCATAAGTCAGAAGAACATTAGGAATTTTGTTGAATCACAATAGAGTGTTCATAACTAAGTTAAATCCTAACACAAACGCTAAGACACAAAGAAGCACGATTTATTGTTAAATGTTATATTAAAGAGGGAATAAATCATCAAAGAATCTTCTTACCTATATTACAAAAGATTCATTTGAGGATCATCATTGTTCAAGTAGCTTATAATATTTAAGAGCAACATTATATGAACATCTAAACAAATTTTACCTAATAAATGACATGCATATTTACATATTTATAAGACAACATGAAAGTTCTAAACTAAAGGTCAAAGAACACTTCGTTTGTGAGCCAACAAAATCTATGTATGGGCTAATGCAAACATCAAATTATGGTGTGTAAGGCCCGGAATCCGGCAGCCCTACACTGGAAGCAGGGCCGGCCCAAGCATTTTGGGGGGTTAAAGCGAATAACAAATCCAAGGCTCTTTTCAAAAATGTTTGGGTTCTTATATTTATTTCTATTTGACTATTCAAAGAACTTAATAGGTTCAAACCAATTTATAAACTAAGTAAATATTTTCTTACAAAATAAAGTTGGTAACCAACTTATAAACTACATTTTGACACAAAATGGGCTAGGTTCGTCAAATAAAACAACATATTGCGATATAATATTATGGTTATCTCAACATCTTTAGGATATAATCGTATTTTGTACAACAATAACTTTTTATTTATGTACATGAAGTGTACTTGAAAAGTAAAGTTATTATTAAAAGTCAGAATTTCTTTACACATCAATTTTTTTTAACACAGTTTCTCCTTATAAGAAAATTGGATTGCTTTCCTATTATTTTAACATAATTATATACTACATGCCATGATGTCTTAAAAAATCTTAGGAAAGTGGCTACAGTGGGATTTCTTTACACATCAATTTTTTTTAACACAGTTTAAGAACACACCTCCTTATAAGAAAATTGGATTGCTTTCCTATTATTTTAACATAATTATATACTACATGCCATGATGTCTTAAAAAATCTTAGGAAAGTGGCTACAGTGGGATTCGAACATGTGTTCGTTCACAATATAAATAAATGACCACAATCCAATTGTTGCCATCTACAACTGAGCTACGGCAAAATTTGTAGAATATTCAAAGAAGATATAATATATACAAAGTATAATATTTTTAGAAAGGGGCCTCAAATAATTGGGGGCCCAAAGCCCTAGTTTGGGTTGCTATAGAAGTTGGGCCCGCCATGACTGGACGTTGGATTTACTCATAAACACAGTTCTAAATATCAGTGAGTTAAAACTTTTTGCGGGATAATAAAACATCAACCATTCATTACATAAGTCTTAAATTTAAATGAACATTTAAACATGTCTTTTAGTTCAAACATCACAAAATAACTTCAAATCTTCATATGTCAACTTCTTTATTCTTCTGCCATGTGTGCTTCTCAAGCAAGCTGTTTCATTCTATTTTCCTGCGTGCATAAAAAAAGTCAGCTATGCTGAATGAGTTCTAGTTAATCAGGCAACATGCCATACATTTACATAGTTACATACATACATTTACATAGTTACATATTCGTATCCAGAGGTACACATTACATACTTAGCCTATTTACTTTTCTTTCATACATACAATCATACTTTCATGCTTTCTTATTTTAAACTTACTTAATACATACATAACTATTCCAACGTTTTAAAAAGCTTTTCGTCCTATAACCTCACAGATATTATTAGGGTCTGGTCCCCCCCCCCCCTTTCCTCAGATTTAATTAGGGTCTTGTCCCTCATTCCTTAGATATTATTAGAGTCGGGTCCCTACTTTCCATAACCCATACAACCATACATACGTTTCCTACATCCATACATACATTTAGCTTTATATTCTATATATATAATCACATACTTTTTACATACACGTCATATATCATACACTTACTAGATAAAGTAAATGTATTAACCTATCACATAGAGTGTGTGCACAGCTCTGAAAACATAACAGAGAAAAAAAAGGCTAGAAACTCACTTGGATCATGTTTCTTTCTGAGCTAATAGTAATGCCTTCCTTCAGTTGGGCACGACTAACTATTTTAGCAAGTATAGTTGTTAATTAACTGCCTTTCTAACTAAGAAATTCTATCTAAATTAGTAACTAATCTGACTTAGTCAAATGGGTTACTGTTCTTCTTAATCGCATGGAATTCGGATGGCAATCGCATTAGTACAATCGCAATTGTATGGCCGAAACCAATAGCAATTGCATAGGCCAAATCGTAATCGCATAGGCCATCAATCGCAATCGCATGGATAAAACCCAATCGCAATCACATAGGACACCAATCGCAATCGCATGGCTAGAAACCAATCGCAATCGCATATGCCACCAATCGCAATCGCATGGCTGAAAACCAACAACAATCGCATATCAGTGAATCGCATTTATGCGAATGCGATTCGAACTGGGTTCTTCTTTCCATTTTAGTTGTTCCTTTTCAACCCATTTTTACTATTTTTCATTTCCTTAAGACCCGTTTCACCCTAAAACGAGTTTTTTGTCAAACCGACATCGTTTACCATCCATATATTGATCCGAACCTACCTGTTTAATCCGAGTCGCACCTTTTCAACTTGTTTAAAACAAACTTTGTGTTTTTCCGACTTACTACAGACCAATCTAGCAATCTACCGATTTCCATAAAGAACTGAAATTACTACATAATCTTTTTAACCAAAAACATACCTCATTAGACTCGGTTGGCTTCGGATTTGAGTCAACACGTGAATCTAGATGTGTTTCGTGTTTTGAACACAAACCAGCCTTGATTCAAGCTCAGACCTAGATCCGGAATGAAGGAGGAGTGTTTGTGTGTGTTTGGGGTGTGTGGAGGCAAGGATGATGGATTGAGGGAATTAGGATTTTAGGGAGGTTTAATGGTTTATATAGTGTAAGCCCATGGACCCTAGGCCCATAACCCTTCCCTAATCCATCTTTTATCTTCAAGCCCACCACCCATCTTATTGTTATTTAACATAATTCAATAATAACACTTAGTAAAATAAATAAGATTTTTTATTTATTATTTTTAAAGATCGGATGTTACAAGTCTACCCTCCTTAAAAGAGGTTTCGTCCCCGAAACCTAACGATTACTAAACAGTTGCGGGTAGAACTTCCTCATCACATCTTCAGCTTTCCAAGTAGCATCTGATCCCTTATGATGCTTCTATATTACCTTAACCAAAGAAATGATCTTGCGACGAAGATGTTTCTCTTTTCTGTCCACTATCTCCACTGGTTGTTCGATGTAGTTCAATTGCTTATCCACTTCGATATCTTCTAATGGCACAAGAGACGTGTCATCAGCTAGACATTTCCTCAAGTGAGAAACGTGAAGAGTAGAGTGAATTCCTTCCAATTCTTCTGGCAAATCAAGCTTGTAAGCTACTTCACCCACACGATCCATGATCCTAAACGGTCCAACGTACCTTGGACTCAACTTTACTCTTTTCCTGAAACGAATAATTCCCTTCCAAGGCGAGATCTTAAGCATCACGTTGTCACCAACGTTAAACTCGATCGGTCTTCGCCGATTATCAGCGTATGACTTTTGACGGTATTGAGCAGCTTTCATTCTTGCCTTAATCTGATCGAACCTTGAAGAGGTTTCTTGCACCACTTTTAAACTTCCAAGCTCCTTCTAACCAATCTCTCCCCAACATACTGGTGTTCTACAACGTGTACCATCTAACATCACAAATGCAGGGCCGACTCAACCAATGTGGAGGCCTAAATCAAAATAAGATTGTGGGGCCTTTTTATAACAGTTGTTAAGAAAAAAAATTGCTTACTACAAGTTTTAAACTCATGACCTATACTTTAGTAACAACCAAGCCTACCACCACACTATTACATTAATTTGAATTTACTTTACCCATTATAATATATCTGTATTTAATATTTTTTGGACTTGGAGGCCTTAAATAAGTGTTGGCCTAAGGCCCTAACTTATTTTCGCAGACCCATAGGCTGGCCCTGCTCAAATGACGGCATACCAATACTTGAATGATAAGCTATTGTTGTAAAAAAAATTCTGCCAGGTGTAACTGGTCATCCCAACTTCCTCCAAAGTCTAATAGACAAGTATATAGCATATCCTCAAGGGCCTGGATAGTCCTTTCGGTCTACCCAGCTGTTTAAGGATGGTACGTCGTACTGATGTTTAGTCTTATTCCCATTGCTTCATGAAACTTCTTCTAAAATCTAGAAGTAAAACGAGTATCTCTGTCAGACACAATCGATAGCAGTACTCCATTCTTTGCCACAACCTCGCTTATGAACACCTTTGCTAGCATTTCCGACGAGATAGCTTCTCGTATAGGTAGAAAGTGAGCACTTTTTGTTAAACTATCTACAATCGCCCAGATGGTGTTATGATTCTTAGCTGTACGAGGTGGCTTAGTCACGAAATCCATGGTGATGCGTTCCCATTTCCATTCTGGTACCTCTAATGGTTGCATCTTGCTATACGTTTCCTGGTGATCTGCTTTGATTTGCAAACACGTCAAGAACTTGCTGGCAGATTCTACCACTTCATTCTTCATACCCAGCCACCAGTAATCCTCTTCAGGTCTTGATAAATTTTGGTTGATCCCGGATGAATCGAGTATATAGGCTTATGAGCTTCGTCTAGGATTCGACTTCTGAGATCTCCATAGCGTGGAATCCACATACAGTCGAATCTGGTCTTTACACCATGAGTGTTATCCACTAACTCATTTTGCTGCCCGAAAATTCTTTCTTTCTTAATTAACTTTTCATCCTTGAGAACCTCTGGCTGTGTTTTGCTGATGCCTACAAAGAAATCTAAGTTAATGATTAGCTTATACGACTTCACCGTTGCAATGACTTCCTCATTCTTACGGCTTAGTGTGTCAGCAACCCCGTTAACCTTACCGGGATGATACTTGATGTCATAATCATAATCATTTATCAATTCTAACCATCTTCTCTACCTCATATTTAGTTCTTTCTGCTTGAAGAAATACTTCAAACTCTTATGATCTGTATAGATTGTACACTTATATGTCTCTAAATATGTTTTGCATGCATAATGACATATAGACAAAATATTATACAAATCAAATGTTCTGAAGGCTTACTTGAAAATTTTGATCATAACTACTTAGGTTTTAAATAAGGACTACAGTATGATTAATGGGAGTCTTGAGCTGATGTTCAATTCTATAACTGTATTTCTCTGCACCAGTTTGAGTTGAAAGCTAAAATGAGTGTTAACTCCTAATCAGACTTATCTAATACTTATAATAAATGATTACTCGGCCAAGTGGGAGAATGTAAGAATATGTATGTATGTATGTATAGTAATCGTTATCATTTATATTATAATAGATCAAAATAATTAATTATACCTTATCATATATTAATTTGGTAATTGTTGATGGGCCATATTACCCTTAATTATCTAATAAAGGGTTCCCCTTTGGTGTATATAAAGAGAGATAAAAATTAACATCATAACCTAATCAAAAACACACATACAATTTTGTGTTCCTCATCTCTCCTAAACCGGGTTCCTCTCAAGAACCCAAACACCATCCTTAACTATACATCCTAAAGGGGAACTCGGTCAAGATGACAAACATGTCGACTACATCATACTCTGCTGCGGGTACTACTCTCCCTGCTGTAGCAGGTTCATAGGTTTATTATTATTCATGATTTCTATTACTTATATTAAGAATTGATCAACAGTCGCTACATGCGAGGTGATCATGCACACCGACTATATCCTTACAAGCAGTCACTTCACAAGATTTATGGATTTGGCATGCCTTCTTTGGTGTTGCCGGTACAAACAATGATTTAACGGTCCTCTATTAGTCGGGGTTTTACAATAATATCATAGAATGTATGATGCCGGATTCAAGTTTACAAGTTTCAGGAGTCAAATATAAGCACGACTATTATCTTAGTGACGTGATACATCCGTCGTGGTCCATGTTAGTGATGTAGGCTGTCGCGGTCTACTAAAAAACAATTATTTAAAGACTTAAATACCTATGATAAGTACGGGTAAGTAAGGTCGTCTCTACAGGAAGTCAAGGAAAGTGCTAATTTAATATTACTAAATTAATTATTAACTAAGGCGGACAGACGATGTCAAACAATTTTAGAAAAAGATTTAATTAAAACTAAATGATTACTTCAAAATACTTTGTAAACAATATTAATAAAAAGTATTCATTCTAGGTTCGGGTTATGTGTTCCATACGTTAATCACATATTATCTCGTCTTTGGTTTTACAATAATTGCTAGTCCTATGGTTTAATTTATGATGACAAACGATAACTCAACAGAATTGTTGACACAAATGAACCCGGACTCCACAATTGCCAATTCTATGTCTAGGACAACTAACTCAATGATAAGGTTTGATGATTCTAGTTCAATGATACAAGAGCTTAAACCCTAAATGTTGATGAACAACCAAACAAACGTTACACAAATCAATAATCTTAAACACAAACCTTAATCAACCAAATAACTAATTAAGCAAGACAAATTCATATAAAATCAATCAAGCTCTATTCATTAAGCATAAGAATCTGTTTTTAACAGTATTTAACACAAAACCTTAGCCTAGAACGAACACGGGAACTTAGCCGAGCATCGACATATCGATTAAAACACTTATCTTGATGAACATACGATCAATGATGGAACCAGAAGCTTTGGGATGGATGAAAGTCGTCTTAGAACACCTCTTCTGCCTCTGGAAGTCGTTATATTCGGAATAGGGTCGAAAAATTGTTTATATAGTGAAAAACCCTAACTTTTGCCGACTTAAGCATCTTCACGTATCGCGAAGATGCAAACAGACTTCATATTCAGATTCGTCTCGTTGAGAAACCCGAAGTTCATATATTATGGATTCCGTAACTCATTTTCTAGGCCGAGATATGCCCGTTTTACTAAAAGACACTTTCCTAGTAACCCATCTTGTTCAGTTTTCACTTCGGCCTCAGGTTTCTCATCCAATCCTTTCAGAATCCTTCTTAACCCTCAATACATGTTTCCCCATGCTTCCATCATCTCGAGGCTTGCTTAATCTTCATCTGGATGGCTCTGAATTAGCTCGTTTAAGCTCCTTAACTTCTAATGTCCTGAAAACACATAACAACGATTGAAGTACCAATGTTCGTTCATTTGTTTAACTAAAATTAACTAATTAATATTTAATAATAACTAACTTTTAACCAATCATCAGTTAGTGAAATCCTTCACGTGCCCAAGAAATTTAAGGGGGCTTAAAAGGCGGAAAGAAAGATGCTTCGGTGTCATAAAAAGAAAGTGGCACACAATGGCCACCCCAACACGAGCAAGGGCGCCAAAAAAAATAATAAGACGTATGATATATGCAATATGTAACATGATAATTGAAGACGAGGGACGTGCGATTTGTGAATACGGGGATGAAGACAATGTACAATGTCAATCGATAGATGAAACACAAAGAGAGTATAATCGATTGGCTTTGGAAAATAAAGATACACGTGAGGCGCTACGTTCGGACTTGGTTGAACATATATGGTCTCTACCGCCTCCTTCCGACAATGAAGAGAAGATATTTTTCTAGTTATTTTTTTAGTTTTAGTTTATTTCATAATTTTAAGTTTTAATTTAATTTTTAATGTTAGAATTAATATGTAAGTTGTATTAAATAAAAAAAATAGAAAATGAAGAATGAGACGAATGGTGTATACCTTTGGTTGAAGGGTGATGTTGATTGATAGAGGGAAAGCTAACATGACGAATGATAGAATGGTGTTGAGGGATGTATACCCCTTAACCTAAGAGACAAATGTATTTACTAAGTAGGCTAGACTCACATTAACAGAATAGGGAAACTGTTACCTAGACACGAATCCTATTTACATTTAGATTATTTGCATCTATGCCACCCCATAGTTTCAAATTGAAATCAAAGACGTAGATTGATTGGTTTGTACCTATCTAATTCTTTATGCGTGTGTATATACATAAACACATTGTTAATATATGTTTTATTCTAAAATACTTTATTATATACAACTAAATTATGTTATCGGTCAGAATCAAATACTACATTTTCTTCTAAATGTGGTGTATACATACACGAGTTTCGTATGGTTTGGTTTGAAACGTTCCTAGCAAAGTCTATCACAATTATATATAAAATGCCGTAGACAATTTCAAGATTCATTTAATTCTTGGCTCATGATTCTGTCGCACGTCGGTGATGAACATTTGTTAACTTTGACTTGTACATTTGTATTCTATATCAATGAAATACTAAAATAAAATGAGATCAAAATAATTGCATGTCATTTTTATCTTACGTACCCTTTAGGATAGTGTATACCTGACTGCTAATACTAAGATTTAATAATATATATATATATATATATATATATGTGTGTGTGTGTGTGTATATATATTGTTGTTCGTTAAAAAAAAACAAAAAATAAAAATAGTAAATTTCTTTATGCCACATCAAACATGTCTATTCCCTTGTAAACACCAATATTCTTCCCCAAGTTTAGTATCACACCCCTATTTACCATATCCTGTATGATTTTTCAAAGCATAGCTCAAACTTGTATGCTTGATTGAGCAAAGGCCGAAGCTTGCTAATTATGGGGTGAGTTACATCGCAACCTTGGACATCGATCGACTTGACAAACGAAGGTGATTCTTTAGTTTAGGCCTTAGGGCTTCGGTCCAGGACCACTCTAAGTTTGTAGCAATTTATTTTCCTGTAACATTTCAACTCTAAATGACTTTTTCAATGCCGACGTCCAAATAAAGGAAAGGGCCAAAGACAGCTTCGCGAAACATTAAATAGCACCACTCATTGGACCAAGTGGTTAATTGATTAAGCTAAGATTTGAAAGAAAAAAAATTAAAATTAAAAAATTTAAAACATGTAATTTTTTTAGTAACTCATTCAATAGCCAAATTACTTTTGCTAGTCAATTAGAACAAAAACTAACTTAGAGGGTGTTTGGGATTCCTTATTTTGCCTCCTTATAACTTTTTATTAAGTTAATAAGTTACAACACTATAACTTATAAAACTATTCCTCTCATAATATAAGCAATCCTAAACACTTTATTACTTTTCAAAAAGTTAATAAGTTATAAGTTGATGAAAATAAGCAATCCCAAACACCCCTTACTCCTATTAAATACCGGACAAAAAGTAACTTGTCTTATTAAATATTGTTTAATGCACGTGTTGTTAAGTAACCAAACGCTTGATAGAGTTATTAGAGCATGTTATCCTTAGACCTTTGTAGCGCCCAATTTTGAGCCAGAGCATGTTACCCTTAGGCCATCCGTAGTGACCAATTTTGAGCCGGCCAAAATGCGGGGCACACCTCCCCCCGCCCCCTGGCATTTTCGGCTTCAATCCCCCCCCCCCCCCCCGAGTTTTA
Source organism: Bidens hawaiensis (assembly GCF_021521415.1). NCBI lineage: Eukaryota > Viridiplantae > Streptophyta > Magnoliopsida > Asterales > Asteraceae > Bidens > Bidens hawaiensis. Next base: position 7,512 of record NW_027496855.1, on the reverse strand, counting down.
ACCACAATGTTATATGACACGGATTTTGAGAAAAAATATACTGTTGAACAGCTAAATGAAAAAAATATATGGTTATCATACAATCACCCCATTACATTTTTTTTAAACCATCTTTTTAACACAAAAACCTGCTCACCGTCTTTTATGTTTTTCAGATTACTTAAACAAATATGAATCGATTCAACCATCATATGCTCGGTTTTGGTCAATTCTTCCGACGATCCGACTCAAATAATTACATACCACTCAACCAATCCCTCAATACCCGTACCCAGTCGGTGTTAATTTCAATCAAAGCATGATGGCATATTGGCATACATGCAAATTCTTTGCATATTGGCATACATGCAAATTCTTGGTTCCGGATTACCGAACTCGAACATGATGCGTGGTTTCCAAAATCCGAGCATGATGGGCGGCTTGCAACCCGAGGAAGATGAGACGGTGCCGGAGACACAAGCCAAGCCACGATCTCGTGCCAGGGCCAAGCCAACATGAAAAAGGTGGAGACAGACGTGAGAGAAAACACACAAGGAAACCCACTGACGAGCCTCAGACTAAAAAGGAAACTATAGTGTGGACAACAGACGAGTATGAACACCTTAAACAGACGTGGCTAGCTATATTGGAAGATCCCGACTATTGTAAGTGTTTAAAATTATTCTTATTCTTTTTATTTTTGATGAAGAATAATATGAGATTTGTAGTAATATCTTTTTAACTTTATTTTGTAGCCAACTATCATGCATCCGACATTTTTTAGCAAAAAAAAATTGAAAGTCTTTCAAACACACCGGGGGGGGGGGGGGGGGACTCGCGCCAAAAAAAAGATTATGTGATATCAAAATGGACCAACATAAACTCCAAACGCCAACTTTTCATTCAGTTTACACTTGGAATAGAGAGAGGTAGTGGTGTCGGTGATGTAGATATCATTGAAAAGGCGTTGATAGAGTTTCAAAACAGGTCGGGGACCTTCAATTACATGAATTGTTGGAGTCGCATGAAAACTCTCCCTAAATGGTGCCACATAACCCCCGCCAGCTCCGGAAGTCATAGGTCGTCAAAAAAAAGGTCTAAAACCTCGTATTCGATTGTTCCAGACACACCCAAGTCTGATGCTCGAAACATCAACTTAAACGATAATGAAGTTGAGCATATCGATGTGAATGTTTTCTAGATACCTCGACCCGGGGTGGGTGGTAGAAGAAGCAAGGGAAAAGGGAAAGGGGTCGGGTCATCGGCGTCAACGGGTGCAAGTGCCGACGTGACACATCAATTCGAGGAAATGAATCTTCGACTCCAAGTCGTTCCACTCCATCTCAATTCGTTGATTCAATTTTTTAGCAAAAAGTTATTAAAAGTACCAAAATTCTAATAATAAACCGAGAAAATTCCCTGGGTTCAGTGCAAAAATACCCGGGACAAACCATGGGACGGTATTTTCAACCGACCCATTTTATCCCACACTTTCCCGGGTCCTCAAGCAGTCCAATCCGTCCCATCTTATGACTAATGCAAAAAGAAACGGAAAAAGATTTTTGGGTGGTCACACACACACACACACATATATATATTGAACCGTCAGCGAATCCTCTAAATGGGCTACCAGCTGAATTCACCACATCGGAATAGACCCGCCTTTCGATACGAGAAAAACCCTCGCCTAAGGCTAACACCTGTGAACACTCGCCCGAAGGCACGACAGTACGGTGAGGTAAAACCCGTTCAGTTCAAGAACTCAACTTGTGAACGTCATCTACTCGCCTAGTCTCCTATCATCACCCGGTGTCGCCGAAACTAAATGTTGAGGCAGGAATCAAACATGGGTCACATAAAACACCAAGTCTATCCCTTATCACTCCACCATCAGCTCTTTGGGTGGTCCTATTAAATGAATAAAATTGAAGTCGTTAGTGTGCATTAATTACCATGTGACGCATTCATCCATGTCGCCTTCATTATTCAACCCTGCACATAGTATTTATACACAGCACGTTACAATGAATGGCCATAACATGATCAATGCATACAAAATCAAATATTGTCTAGTAGATAATATATAAAATATAAAAGTACAAATATCTAAGTACAGTGTAAATATAAACGGGATATATTTACCATAAATATAAGAGTATCCCATCCAGGGGCGGACCCATATAGGTTCGATCGGGGTCCCGGGACACCGATGTTTTTTAAAAATTACTTAGAGACGGTATATTAAATTTTGTAAGGACCCCATAAAAAATTAATACTTGGAACCCATACTATTAAGATTGAACTGGTACAGTGGAAAGTTCATTGTTTTACTTGTGAGAGGTTGTAGGTTCAAGCCCCATCATACTCCTTTTTTGTTGTTTTTTTAATATCCTAGTCTTAGTTATTCAGTTAGGATATTTGTGCTTTTTGTTAGTTTCTCTCATATAGTCATTATCACCATGCAATATATATAATGTTAACATGGATTTTGCATATTCTTTTATTATTTACCTTGTGTATGTATATTATAATTAATCATTTATTTGTGTTAGAGTTATTTTTTCATGTTTTGGTCAATTATGTAAGACCATGTATATAGATTACGTTCATGTTTTTCGGGTATGAATTAAAAGTGTATGTTTCATCTAGTTTGTAATTTAGATTCTTTCTACTTACTCGTTTCCAATGACACCATAGTTCCGTGTTTTATTATGTTCCTCGCCTCGACCCGACCCGAATAACGACCGACCCGAAAAATTTTATAAACCGAAAAAATTGGGACCTCATTGACAAAAAATCCTGGGTCCGCCACTGATCCCATCGTTGATACTAATAATGACTAGGGTCAAAGTTGGCCAAGAAAGCACAAATTGGCAACTAAACTACGCGTTATTTTGTCATTATGATCATGTATAGTGGTTGAAATAGCTATTCATAAATCACTTGTCAATTCAAATAGATTAACTTGTTAAACACTCGGATTAATTTTGCATTATGAGCTTTCAAGTTTATATAAACGCCTCAATCAAGTGACCGGAACTAAATGTAGCTCACATGTAAAAAAAACTCGAGTTGAGGAATACCCTGTTAGTTGGTGTAAACAAGTAAACCGCAACTTACGATGGGAAATATGGGGATTAAGCATGAAACAAGTGAACGTGTTGGATTCCAACCAGAGACCTCTGCAAGAAGCGAAATAGGTGTCTACCATGCATTGCCCGCCTTTTGAATGTCCAGTTTCTTGTATATTTGTATTTTAATGATTTATTATTAGAGACTCGTATAATTTGAAGTTATTGTTTACTAGGTGCCAAGGTGGTATGTATCGTAAAAAAATTGAGTGTTCAAAACAAACCAAAAGAAAAAAGCTGTCCATTTGAGGTTTAAATAAAAAGAAAACACATAAAATCTATCAAATTTGAAAAACCGAGTCAGCTCATTGAACAATGAGCTGACTCGAGTTGGAGGCAAGCCGAATGCAAGCTCAATTCATGGATGTGGTTCGAAATATCGAGTCATCTTTGCTCGTATTGATTCTGACTAAAGCCCAGATAGATGCTTGCTTGACTCAAACTCACTCCTATCAATAATTAATCTACTATTATAATTCAATATAATTCAATAATTTAGAATACAAAAGTGTACATTTTTTTTGTTTCGTACAAGGACATGAAACAACCTACAAGTTATCTACTCTTAGTACAACATGAACAATGAGTGACTCAAGCTCCTTGGAAAAGAAATGGGTAGGGTTCAAGATGTCCTTATTTAATTTAAATCTCATATCCGATTATATATAAGCTTATCTGCCTCAAAACCTGTCAGGTATCAGGTATACCCACGTATTTTGAATATGCCTATTGGTTTATTGATAATACTTATTGGGAATACCTGGCTCAAAGCTCGCCGGTCGTCGGGCAACTATTAATCAATTACATTTGAGAATGATTAGGGACTATGAGAGCCGTGGATTTGGGATTCAATACAACAAATAAGGTATTATATATACTTAAAGAAAATCATGTTAGGTATATAATTTGGTAAACGATCGAGCAATCAGGCATAGAAGAAAATCTCGTACACGTGAATATTTACGAAAGTAATTGTATACCCGTTCCCATAACCGATTATCTGACGGTATATACGTTCAAGATGTTTCAAGTTTTTGATACCCCATTGCCATCATTACTCCTTGCTCTTAAGCTACCTTTCGCTTCTAATTGTTAATCATCTTTTGTTATTAATTACTTTCTGATTTAAAGTTTTCACTATCTAATTATGTTATAGGTACATCTTTTGGACCAGTGTTGACTTAAGTCTTTTTAACTTTGTCTTTATTTTATTTCACCTATTGTTGGTGAATGTGACATAATAATTGTATGTCTTTTAGAAACTTCATGGAAATTTAAATACCCTAGCGGAGCTACTTCTCTCCAGCCGTTCAAAAAAAGCTACTTCTATCCAACCTTCTTTTAGTTGTCGCCCATCCCTGAGGAAAATATGACTAACAAGAAAAGTTTAAAGCTAACGTTAAATCGTCTCTTAAAGGCCATGTTGGCTAGATTTTGTCATTCTCTAGAAGAAAGACTAAAATTTATATATATACATACATCACTGTTTTTCTTAACATGTTATTGATTTTGAAAAAAATCATCATTTTTTGCTAGACTTATTATATCAAAATACTCATAAATTATGCGATTATTATGTATTCATGTCAAATAGTAACTTGTTCTCGAGTTTCATAAGAATACCGTTATATTCTAAGTGACACTGTATGTGAGCTCTAGTTGCACGTGCTATTCCATGTGTGTAACAACTACATAAACTTCTAGTCTACATGAGACTTGTGTCGCATATGAAAGCTAATTTCTGTGTAATGTTCTTTTAAACCATTTTGCATTAGTGATTTTTTTTAAAAGGAAAATCCTTTAGGCCAATTAAGAAAAGTTTCAATGACATCTTGCTGGCCGATTATATATGTAAGTGATTTGGGCGGCTGACGAGAATATTGAAGCATTATTATGGCGATCAAGTATTTTCAGTACGATTTTAAAGTTTACAATTATGAAAACTACATCGATCATGTAAGTATTTTGAAATTTATTCACTGTTAATACTATCTCTTGCAATATTCTTCGTAACTTACTTTGGTAATTGGTATTATATTAATTGTTAACATCATCAGATTTTTAAAACATGTGATTCTTTAAGGATTGTTAACGAGTAGCGACTTTGTAATGTTAAAAGAGGTCGTCGTGATTTATGATATTTGAATGTTTGGCCACTAACCTAAACATGATATATGGAACTTTTTCACGATACATGTTTTGCCCCTTTGTTTTCACGTCCATAGTGCATTGAAAGGCTCATTCATAGTCTATCTAATACTACAAACCCATCGTAACCCATAGATTGAGGATTCATTATCCTTAAAATTGGAGGTATGCTAATTGGAGGTAGACATCAAGAGTTATGTCTCATCACCGGATTTCGATTCGGTGATCATCATCATACGAGAGTTTACAGTTACATAACGATCTCCATGGCCAAACGACTCAACATCTACCTAAGTTGCAAGGCAGGTTGGCTTGGTATTTCTTCTTGAATGGAGTTATATGATTCTGTATGGTATAACTCCTTTTTCTCATAGCATAAATTAGTGCTTGTAGTATTATGGTAATATAACGTTTATGTTTTGTTTTTTAGCAACGAACTTCTTTTAATTTTTGTCATCTATATAACTTGAACTCAAGACCTCGCAAACCCTCTCAACCTAGGTGTTTAAAGGTTTTGGCATGGGACCACCAACATATTGGTAAATAATATAATGTTAACTAACAGTTTATGTTACAACATATAATCCAGTTTTTCACACACCAAGGGTTTTTTTTTAGACATGTTAGTTGGGAGAAGATCACTCCTGTTGTGTGAGAGTCGATGCCACTAAGAGGTATGATAGGATAAGAGATTTTATTAGAACATGTGTAGTGGATGAAGTCTTTATGGGGGTGTTTTGTGTCATATGGTGTCACGTTATCATAGGGCTTTTTGGCTAAAAGGATGGAGCGGATGGAGCCATTATTATTATTATTATTATTATTATTATTATTATTATTATTATTATTATTATTATTATTATACAAATAAAGCAACCAATCACCTTCTACCTCTTCTCCCCCACCGACGCTTTGTGGGAAGCGTTCCCCCCTCCAAAGCACCCCCGGGGGGGGGGGGGGGGGGGGGGTTCCCGACGCTTTGGGGGCGCCCCACTACGCATGGTTATATTTATACATGATTCTCCTCATTTTTAATCATTTATCACTGTCAGCGTCATCTTAATTTTTCCTCAATTGTTTAACCTCACTATTCAATTCATATTATACAGCATTTTCCATCATTCCTTTTATTTATATTATATAACACCACCACCACCAACAACAACAACAACAACAAGAAATCATGAATGCATGGTAAAGTTGAACCCCCTCACACGTGACCGGGGGAGGGGAGGCAGCACGGTGTTCGTGTGAGGCTAGACGAACCATATCATCATCATGTGTGATGCTTCCTGGTATATACCCTATGGGCTTACTTGCATTGAAGTCAATAATGAGACTAATGGTATATAATGGTTTCCCATGCTATGAGAACTATAGATCCGAGATCTATACTTTTTGTTTTTGTAACCATCATCAAAACTTGTTTGCAACAATTTTATTTACATAAAAAAACTTGTTTGTTTTTCTAAATACATTTTAAGATGGTTAATTAAAAAGTTATTCCACAAAATTGTTGCAGAGGTCATGAGCATTTAGTGTTGCAAACTACTATTTTTTTTTAACGGAGAAATCATACATTTTGTTGGTGGTGTCTATAATAGCCATTGGGCCTCTTTACGCCGAATGCTTGTTTGCCTTGTTGGTGGCGTTGTAAACTGATATTACATGTTTTTAATAGATACTTTTTAAAATTATTTTTTGTATATCTAAATTAATTTATAAAAATAAGTTTCACTTCAATAAATAAACCTTGACATTAAAATCTTACAAATTTTTAACCTCAATTAGTCATGCGTAATTTAGTTTATGTTTTTGAGAAGGATAGAACATTTGATTATTTGTTATAACTTATAAGGTAGTAGCCTTTATTTATAAACAATGGTAGAATCAAATGAGGAAAACAAACTAAATCGAATCATAAGTATGGCATATTGGTAACGATCATATAAGAAACCTTACCAAAGGTTTGGCCCGGCGGTATTAGTATCCCTGTTATCCTTAGTGACGAAGGTTCGATCTTCATGGTGAGCTTTAAGTTGATTCCCCGATGCGTCCAGCATGCTAAGGACAAATGGTTTTGAGTAGAAGGACGTGACGTTCTTAATTGTTAAGATTATGGTGAAGGCCGCACCTAAAACTATATTTTGTTATGGTAATATATAATAGTGTTTTAACTCATTATGTTGATTGATGGTAAGAGTTACATACACTACAACAAATCAAGCCTGTGGAAACGACATGTTTATGGGTT